>NC_080377.1:110063681-110354209 GCF_014773155.1 Arachis stenosperma
TATCAAATGTATCTTAATCCATAAAGACAAATCTTTTTCCAATCCAATCCAACTCTTTTTTTAAGTTTTTCAAAACTCAATTATCTTTTAAAATCTTCTTTCAAAATAAAAATTCAAATTTATCTTTTCCAAATATAATTAACATCTTTTTTATTTTTAAATTATATCTTTTTCTTATCATATTTATCTTTTATAAATCATATCTTCTATCTTATCTTTTTTTTTCTTATTTTTGAAACCCACCCTCCCCCCCCCCTTTTTATCCACATTCGGCGCTCCTCCCATCATCCACCATTCAACACTTGCTCTCCTCATATCCCTCTTCTTTCTTTTCTTTTGCTTGAGGACAAGCAAACCTCTAAGTTTGGTGTGTTTATCCGTGATCACAAAAACATACTCACTAAGATCATGGCTCCTAAAGAAAAACAACCCACTCCAAGAGGCAAGAAAGAGAGTATTCCAAAACCACTTTGGAATCAAGGGAAGTTCTTAACCAAAGAACATTCAGACCATTACTACAAAATAATGGGTCTAAGATCAGTGATCCCGGAAGTCAAGTTCGATCTGAAAGAAGATGAATATCCGGAGATCCAAGAGCAAATTCGAAACAGGAACTGGGAAATCCTAGCTAATCCTGAAACAAAAGTGGGAAGGAATATGGTTCAGGAGTTCTACGTTAATCTGTGGCAGACAGACAGGCAAAGAATAAATGGAACTGCCCTCTATGACTATCGAACCTTGGTCAGAGGAAAGATTGTTCACATCTACCCTGACAAAATCAGGGAGATCTTTAAGCTTCCTCAACTGAAAGATGACCCAGACTCCTTTAATAGGAGAATGATGAGGGTAAACAAAGGCATGGATAAGATTTTAGAGGATATATGCATCCCTGGAGCCAGGTGGACCACCAGCACCACTGGCATCCCAAATCAACTCAAGAGAGAAGATCTCAAACCAGTTGCCAGAGGCTGGTTGGACTTCATTGGGCGTTCTATATTGCCCACCAGCAACCATTCTGAAGTCACTGTTAAAAGAGCAGTGATGATTCACTGCAGCATGTTGGGAAGAAAAGTAGAAGTTCATCAACTAATCTCGTGTGAACTCTACAAAATAGAAAACAAGAACTCCAAAGATGCCAAATTGGCCTATCCAAGCTTAATTTTTATGCTCTGCAGAGATGCTGGAGTGAGGATGGGAATAACTGAGTATATCTCAGTTGAGCGGCCAATCACTAAAATATCAATGGAAAGACAACAGTTGCAGGATGACCCAACCAAGAGGAGAGCACAAGAATTCCTCCCAAAACTCCCTCAATTCGAATATTAGAAGCATCTTGAGGCATCTGTTTCCAAGTTGCAAGAAGCTATGAACCAAATAAAGGAAGAACAGAATAATCAAAGTAGCATGCTTTTCAAATTGCTTAGGGAATAAGAGGAGCAAGGGCGTGCTTGAGGGAGCTGAAGCGTCAGAAATTAATTCTTGAAGGACCAAACACCCCACAGACTAGAGGAACATCCACTTCCCAAAATACAGGTTGTTGAGTTCTAATTTTAGCTTTAACTCTGTGATAGTGTTATTATAGGAATTTACCTTAGAAGTTATATAGGAGTAGTAGTAATTAGCATATCAATTTTGGTTTTATTTCCAATTAAGTTATAATTTATTTTTCTCATCATCATCAAACATGAATAAAATAGTAGATTTTTAGAATAAAGAAGTAATTTATATTTTTCGAGTTCTTAATAAGAAAAATTATAATTAATTATATGTGGTGGCAATACTTTTTGTCTTCTGAATGAATGCTTGAACAGTGCATATTTTTTATCTTAAATTTCATGAATGTTAAAATTGTTGGCTCCTGAAAGAATGAGGAACACGAAAAATATTATTGATGATCTGAAAAATCATGAATTTGATTCTTGAAGCAAAAAAAAGCAGTGAAAAAAAAGAGAGAAAAAAATTACAAGGAATCATTGGATCAAGAAAAAGAAAAAAATCCAATTGGCGTGCTCTCAATTGGGCTGGAAAGTAGACGTCCAGGGCTTTCCAGCAATATATAATAGTCCATACTTTGTACGAAGATAAACGATGTAAACTGGCGTTGAACGCCAGTTCCATGTTGCATTCTGGCGTTCAGTGCCAGAAACAGGTTGCAAGTTGGAGTTAAACGCCAGAAACAGGTTACAACCTGACCTTTAACTCCAGAAACAGCCCAGACACGTGAGAAGCTCAAGTCTCAGTCCCAGCACACACCAAGTGGGCCCCAGAAGTGGATTTCTGCACCATTTATCTTAGTTTACTCATTTTCTGTAAACCTAGGTTACCAGTTTAGTATTTAAACAACTTTTAGAAACTTATTTTGTATCTTGATGAGCAGATATTTTATACGCTTTTTGGGGGTAATTTCATGTAGATTTTAGCATGTTTTTATTAGTTTTCAATAGAGTTTTATTAGTTTTTAAGCAAAAATCATATTTCTGGACTTTATTATGAGTTTCTGTGTTTTTCTGTGATTTCAGGTATTTTCTGGCTGAAATTGAGAGAGCTGAGCAAAAATCTGACTTAGGCTGAAAAAGGACGGCTGATGCTGTTGGATTCTGACCTCCCCACACTCGGAATCAATTTTTTGGCGCTACAAAAGTTTAATTGGCGCGCTCTCAATTGGGTTGGAAAATAGACATCCAGGGCTTTCCAGCAATATATAATAGTCCATACTTTGCGCGAAGGTAGAAGACGTAAACTAGCATTCAACGCCAGTTCCATGTTGCAGACTGACGTCTAGCGCCAAAAACAGGTTACAAGTTGGAGTTCAATGCCAAAAATACGTTACAACCTGACGTTCAACTCCAGAAACAGCCCAGGCACGTGAGAAGCTTAAGTTTCAGCCCCAGCACACACCAAGTGGGCCCCATAAGTGGATTTCTGCACCAATTATCTTAGTCTACTCATTTTCTGTAAACCTAGGTTACTAGTTTAGTGTTTAAACAACTTTTAGAGACTTATTTTGTATCTCATGACATTTTTAGATCTGAATTTTATACTCTTTGACGGCATGAGTCTCTAAACTCCATTGTTGGGGGTGAGGAGCTCTGCAGCGTCTCGATGAATTAATGCAATTACTTCTGTTTTCCATTCAAACACGCTTGTTCTTATCTAAGATGTTCATTCGTGCTTAACTATGAAGAAGGTGATGATCCGTGACACTCATCACCTTCCTCAATCCATGAACGTGTGCTTGACAACCACCTCCATTCTACATCAGATTGAATGAGTATCTCTTAGATTCCTTAATTAGAATCTTCGTGGTATAAGCTGGAATTGATGGCGGCATTCATGAGAATCCGGAAGGTCTAAACCTTTTATGTGGTATTTCGAGTAGGATTCTGGGATTGGATGACTGTGACGAGCTTCAAACTCGCGAGTGTTGGGCGTGATGACAAACGCAAAAGAATCAATGGATTCTATTCCGACATGATCGAGAACCAACAGCTGATTAGCCGTGTTATGACAGAGCATTTGGACCATTTTCACTGAGAGGATGGGAAGTAGCCATTGACAACGGTGATACCCTACATATAGCTTGCCATGGAAGGAGCCTTGCGCGTGGGAAGAGGATTACAAGAGAAAAGCTGAAATAAAGCAGACAAAGCATCTACAAAACTCCAACATATTCTCCATTATTAAAGTAACAATTATTTATTTCACGCTCTTTTATTTTTCTAATAATTCAAACTGATAATTATAATTGATATCTTGACTAAGAATAATAAAATAAACATAGCTTGCTTCAAACCAACAATCTCCGTGGGATCGACCCTTACTCACGTAAGGTATTACTTGGACGACCCAGTGCACTTGCTGGTTAGTGGTACGAAATCATAAGAAATCTTGATTTTGATATTGGGATTAAAATTCCGTGCACCATATCTCATGACATTTTAGATCTGAACTTTGTACTCTTTGACGGCATGAGTCTCTAAACTTCATTGTTGGGGGTGAGGAGCTCTACAGCGTCTCGATGAATTAATGCAATTATTTATGTTTTCCATTCAAACACGCTTGTTCCTATCTAAGATGTTCATTCGCGCTTTAATATGAAGAAGGTGATGATACGTGACACTCATTACCATTCTCAATCCATAAATGTGTGCCTGACAACCACCTCCATTCTACATTAGATTGAATGAATATCTCTTAGATTCCTTAATCAGAATCTTCGTGGTATAAGCCAGAATCCATTGGCAGCATCTTTGAGAATCTGAAAAGTCTAAACCTTGTCTGATTGGATGACTGTGACGAGCTTCAAACTCACGAGTGTTGGGCGTAGTGACAGACACAAAAGGATCAATGGATCCTATTCCGACATGATCGAGAACCAACAGATGATTAGCCGTGCTGTGACAGAGCATTTGGACCATTTTCACTGAGAGGATGGGAAGTAGCCATTGACAATGGTGACGCCCTACATACAGCTTGCCTTGGAAGGAGCCTTGCATGTTTGAAAGTGAGGAAGCATTATGTTACAGGAATTCAGAAGACAAAACATCTCCAAAACTCCAACATATTCTCCATTACTGCATAATAAGTATTTATTTCATGCTCTTTTACTTTTTACAATTAAAACTAAAAATTATTATTGATATTATATCCTGACTAAGAGTTACAAGATAACTATAGCTTGCTTCAAGCTAACAATCTCCGTGGGATCGACCCTTACTCACGTAAGGTATTACTTGGACGACCTAGTGCACTTGCTGGTTAGTGGTATGAGTTGTGAAGAATTGTGATTTCCAATTTCGTGCACCATTCCTCATTAGGGAACCTCTTAGTGGCCAGTGGACGTCCAGCAACGTCTTCCTCACTGGAAATCACTGCCTTTTCCTCCTCTATAGGTTCGGCCATTTTGGTTATATTGATGGCCTTGCACTCTCTCTTTGGATTCTCTTCTGTATTGCTTGGGAGAGTACTAGGAGGAGTTTCAGTAACTCTTTTACTCTGTTGACCCACTTGTGCCTCCAAATTTTAGATGGAGGACCTTGTTTCAGTCATAAAACTAAGAATGGCCTTAGATAAATCAGAGACTATGTTTGCTAAGCCAGAGGAGCTCTACTCAGAATTCTCTGTCTGTTGCTGAGAAGATGATGGAAAAGGCTTACTATTGCCAAACCTATTTCTCCCACCATTATTATTATTGAAGCTTTGTTGAGGCTTCTGTTGATCCTTCCATGAGAAATTTGGATGATTCCTCCATGAAGGATTATAGGTGTTTCTATAGGGTTCTCCCATGTAATTCACCTCTTCCATTACAGGATTCTCAGGGTCATAAGCTTCTCCTTCAGAGGAGTCTTCTTTAGTACTGCTGGATGCAGCTTGCAATCCAGTCAGATTCTGAGAAATCATATTGACTTGCTGAGTCAATATTTTGTTCTGAGACAATATGGTATTCAGAGTATCAATTTCAAGAACTCCTTTATTCTGAGTCATCCCATTATTCATAGGATTTCTTTCAGAAGTGTACATGAACTGGTTAGTTGCAACCATCTCAATGAGTTACTGAGCTTCTGCAGGTATTTTCAGATGAAGAGATCCACCAGCAAAATGGTCCAATGACATCTTGGACAATTCAGACAGACCATCATAGAATATACATATGATGCTCCATTCTGGAAGCATGTCAGAAGGACATCTTTTGGTTAATTGCTTGTATCTTTCCCAAGCTTCATAACAGAAGATTTGGACTTCCACTCTAAG
The DNA here is from genome assembly GCF_014773155.1 of Arachis stenosperma. Classification (NCBI taxonomy): domain Eukaryota; kingdom Viridiplantae; phylum Streptophyta; class Magnoliopsida; order Fabales; family Fabaceae; genus Arachis; species Arachis stenosperma. The sequence goes on from NC_080377.1 coordinate 110,069,433, forward strand.
CTTGCTCATCTTTTGAGGTGGAAAAAATTTGGTCAAGAAAGCATTGACCAACTAGTCCCAAGAGTTCAGGCTTTCTCTAGGTTGTGAGTCCAACCATGTCCTAGCTCTGTCTCTTATAGCAAAGGGGAAAAGCAAAAGTCTGTAGACCTCGGGATCAACCCCATTGGTCTTAACAGTATCACAGATCGACAAGAATTCAGCTAAGAACTGATGAGGATCTTCTTATGGAAGTCCATGAAACTTGCAATTCTGCTGCATTAGAGAAACTAATTGAGGCTTAAGCTCAAAGTTGTTTGCTCTAATGGCAGAAATTGAGATGCTTCTTCCATAGAAGTTGAAAGTTGGTACAATATAGTCACCAAGCATCTTCCTTGCATCTCTAGCATTATTGTTGGGTTCGGCTACCATGTCTACTTCTTTTTCAAAATTTTCTGTAAGGTCCTCTCCGGAGTTTTGTGCTTTAGCTTCTCTTAGCTTCTTCTTCAGTGTCCTTTCAGGTTCAGGATCAGCTTCAACAAGAATGTTTTTATTCCTATTTCTGCTCATATGAAAAAGAAGAGAACAAAAGGGAATAGTGAAATCCTCTATGTCACAGTATAGAGATTCCTTGAGGTGTCAAAAGAAAAAGAGAATAGAAGAATGAGGTAGAGAGAGAATGAGAAGAATTCGAACACAGAGGGAGAGAGAGGGTTCGAATTATAAGTAGAAGAGAAGTGTTAGCAAATAAATAGAAAGAGATGAGAGAGAGAGTTTTCGAAAATTAAAATAATTAGTTAATTAAAAAGATTTTTTAGAAAGTGGTTAGTGATTTTCGAAAATTGGAAGTGAAAAAGTGGTTAGGTGGTTTTGAAAAAGATAAAAAATAGTAATTAGTTGAAAAAGATTTGAAAATAATTTTGAAAAGATAAGAAGTTAGAAAAAGAGTTTGAAATCAAAATTTAAAAAGATATGATTGAAAAAGATATGGTTTTAAAAAGATATGATTGAAAAAGATTTGATTTTTAAAATTGATAACTTGACTAACAAGAAATTAAAATATATGTTTCTAAAATTCAAAGATTGAACCTTTCTTAACAAGAAAGTACAAACTTGTAATTTTTTGAATCAAAACATTAATTGTTAGCAAGGATTTTTGAAAATGTTGAAAGATAAGATTTTAAAATTATGAATTAAAACATGAAAATTTGAAAAAATTTGAATTGGAAATGAAATTATCTCCCTTGTGTCATCTTGGCGTTAAACGCCCAGAATGATATCCATTCTGGCGTTTAACGCCCATGTGGCTGCCTTTTTGGGCGTTTAACGCCCAGCCAGATACCCTGGCTGGCGTTACGCCAGAAATCCTTCTTTACTGGGCGTTTCTCTAAACGCCTAGAATGCTGCCCATTCTGGCGTTAAATGCCTAGAATGCTGCCCATTCTGGCGTTTAACACCCAGAATGGTACCTTTACTGGCGTTAAACGCCCAGAATGATAGCCATTCTGGCGTTTAACGCCCAAATTGCCTCTTTACTGACGTTTTAACGCCAGTGAGCTCTTTTTCTCTGTGATTCTTCTGCCTTATGTTCTGAACCTTCATTTCTCTGTATTATTTACTTGAAAATATATATTTTTTATTTTTGAATTTTTAATGAAGAGAGAGAAAAACAACAAAATGAAATAAAACATAAAAATGCAATATCAAAACAAGTAATGCATGCAAGGACACTTTGAATGTCAAGATGAACACCAACAACACTTTGAAGATCATGATGAACATCAAGGACATATTTTTGAAAATTTTTAAGAAAAGAAAGACATGCAAGACACCAAACTTAGAAATTTTGAATGTTCAAACACAATGATTTTGAAAAAGCATATGAAAAACAACATAAAACACAAAACAGGAAAATCATGAGATCAGACAAATGAAATCATAAAGAACAACTTGAAGATCACAGAAGAAAACAATGCATGAAATTTTTTTTGAAAACTTAGGAAAATTAAAAACATGAAATTGACACCAAACTTAGAAATTGACATTAGACTCCAACAAGAAACACAATATATATATATATATGGTTTTTATGATTTTATTAAATTTTTTTGTATTTTTCGAAAATAAAACTAAAATTACCCAATCTAAGCAACAAGATAAACCGTCAGTTGTCCAAACTCAAACAATCCCTGGCAACAGCGCTGATGAGCGGAATCCAAATGGCGCGCTCTTAATTGCGTTAGAAAGTAGACATCCAGGGCTTTCCATCAATATATAATAGTTCATACTTTTCCCGAGTTTTGACGACACAAACTGGCGTTCAAACGCCAACTTCCTGCCTTATTCAGGCGTTAAACGCCAGAAACAAGTTACAAGCTAGAGTTAAACGCCAAAAATAGGCTGCAAACTGGCGTTTAACTCCAAGAGAAGTCTCTACACATGAAAGCTTCAATGCTCAGCCCAAGCACACACCAAGTAGGCCCGGAAGTGGATTTCTACATCATTTACTTATTTCTATAAACCCTAGTAACTAGTCTAGTATAAATAGAACTTTTTACTATTGTATTGGGAAACTTTTTCCCTATTTTCAAATTCATATGCCATTTGGGGAGGCTGGCCATTCGGTCATGCCTAGACCTTGTTCTTATGTATTTTCAACGTTGGAGTTTCTACACACCATAGATTAAGGTGTGGAGTTCTGCTGTTCCTCGAGTATTAATACAATTATTACTATTTTCTATTCAATTCATGCTTATTCTTGTTCTAAGATATCCATTCGCACACAAGAACATGATGAATGTGATGATTATGTGACGCTCATCACCATTCTCAACTTATGAATGCGTGCCTGACAAACACTTCCGTTCTATATGAAAACAAGCTTGAATGCATATCTCTGGATTCTTGGTTTGCGACGCATGGTTGCCTCTCCTGACAACAGAGCCTTCCATTCCATGAGATCAGAGTCTTCGTGGTATAAGCTAGAATCAATTGGCAGCATTCTTGAGATCTGGAAAGTCTAAACATTGTCTGTGGTATTCGGAGTAGGATCTGGGATGGGATGACTATGATGAGTTTCAAACTCATGACTGTTGGGCGTAGTGACAGACGCAAAAGGATCACTGGATCCTATTCCAACACAAGTGAGAACCGACAGATGATTAGCCCTACGTAACCCGTAGCTGGACCATTTTCACTGAGAGGATGGACGGTAGCCATTGACAACGGTGATCCCCCTACATATAGCTTGCCATGGAAAGGAGTATGAATGACTGAATGAAGACAATAGGAAAGCAGAGATTCAGAAGGAATAACGCATCTCCATACGCTTATCTGAAATTCCCACCAATGAATTACATAAGTATCTTTATCTTTACTTTATGTTTATTTTTCTTTTAATTATCAAAACTCCATAACCATTTGAATCTGCCTGACTGAGATTTACAAGATGACCATAGCTTGCTTCAAGCCGACAATCTCCGTGGGATCGACCCTTACTCACAGAAGGTATTACTTGGATGACCCAGTGCACTAGCTGGTTAGTTCTACGGAGTTGTGAAAAGTGTGATCACAATTTCGTGCAACAAGTTTTTGGTGCCTGGTGCACGAAATTGTGATCTCAGTGGCGCCAACAACTTGGTACGCACAATTGTAATCTCAACCCTTTTTCACAACTTCACACAACTAACCAGCAAGTGCACTGGGTCGTCCAAGTAATACCTTCTGTGAGTAAGGGTCGATCCCACGGAGATTGTCGGCTTGAAGCAAGCTATGGTAATCTTGTAAATTTCAGTCAAGCGGATTCAAATGGTTATGAGGTTTTGATCATTAACAGATAAATAAAACATAAAATAAGATAAAGATACTTATGTAATTCATAGGTGGGAATTTCAGATAAGCGTTTGGAGATGATTTGTTGCTTCTGAATCTCTGCTTTCTTGTTGTCTTCCTCCAATTATGCATCCTCCCTTCCATGGCAAGCTGTAAGTTGGTGGATCACCGTTATCAATGGCTACCATCCGTCCTATCAGTGAAAATGGTCTGGCTATGGTTCTCACCGCAAGGCTAATCATCTGTCAGTTCTCACTTATGTCAGAATAAGATCCATTGATCCTTTTTCGCACTGTCACTGTGCTCAACAGTCGCGAGTTTGAAGCTCGTCACAGTCATCCCCTCCCAGATCCTACTCGGAATACCACTTCCGGGGCCCACTTGGTGTGTGATTGGGCTGAGCTTTGAAGCTTTCACGTGCATAGGCCATTCTTGGAGTTAAACGCCAACTTGGGTGCCAGTTTGGGCGTTTAACTCCAGCTTTGGTGCCCGTTCTGACGTTTTACACCAGAAAAGGGTTTCTGGTGGGCGTTTGGACAACAGTTTGGGCCATCAAATCTCGGGAAAAGTATGGACTATTAACATTTCTGGAAAGCCCAAGATGTCTACTTTCCAACACAATTGAGATTGCGCCAATTGGGCTTCTGTAACTCCATAAAATCCATTTCGAGTGCAGGGAGGTCAGAATCCAACAGCATCTGCAGTCCTTTCTCGGCCTCTGAATCAGATTTTTGCTCAAGTCTCTCAATTTCAGCCAGAAAATAACTAAAATCACAGAAAAACACACAAACTCATAATAGAGTCTAGAAATGTGAATTTTGCATAAAAACTAATAAAAATATATTAAAAAGTAACTAAAACGTACTAAAAATTATGTAAAATCAATGCCAAAAAGCGTATAAATTATCTGCTCATCACATAACCATCAACAACTAAAAGGATAAATACCATTCCACTCTTTGTAGCTAAAAAACTTCCTTCTTTGTATGATCTCAACACCCGCTTCCCTATTGTTGAAAACTCTGTCATTGTGTTCCAACCAGATGTTCCAGATCACTGTAAAGAACCCAGTCAGCCACACCTTCTGCTCTTCTCTTTTCTATTAGGCATGCCAGTCCAACTCTCAAACAGTTCTTTAATGGTTCCAGGAACAGCACAAGCTTTACCAGAACACCTCAACCAAGCACACCATACCTGTCGTAAACTCACATACAAGAAATAAATGATGAACAAATTCCATCTCTTTTGTACAAAGTACACACATATTGTCACTCTGATGAATAACACCTAATCTACTCAACCTCTCTTTGGTATTCACCCTACCAACTAGAACAAACCATCCAAAAAGCTCAATTATCGGAGGTACCACTCCTATCCAAATTGAACTTGTGAAACTATAGCTCGTAACCTCTTGTGCAGGAGTCTCCGACTGTACCACCTGCATAAAAGAGTTAGTAGAAAAAATACCTTTATTATCAAATTTACAAACAAAATAATCCTCTCTACCAATTGATAGCTTTACTAGCCTTAACCTCTCATGAAGTTGGTGAACAAGTTCCAACTCCCATTGCAACAACTCTCTCCTCCACTGGAAATTCCATATCCACTCTAACCCATCCCAAATCCTACATTCTCCTATCACAGATCCTTGTTGGTTTGAAATAGAGAAGAGCCTTGGAAAACTCACTTTAAGAGGACCACCTTGAACCCAATTATCTTCCCAAAAACGAGTTCTTCTTCCATTTCCTACTTTCATCGCCAGCCCACTCAAAATTTTTTCTTTCACCTGTTGTTCTTTTATATTTAATTGACATATGTCTTTCTACGACTCCCCTTTTAAAGGTAAAGTCTGATTCGCTAGCATCACATTAGGGTTCAAGTTGTTACAAGAGCAAACAATCTTCTTCCGCAATGGACAATCCTCCTTTGAAAACCACCACCACCACTTAAACAGAAGAGATGTGTTCCTGAGCACTACATTCCCGACTCCCAAACCCCTAGCCTTTTTCAGTACCTGAACCACCTCCCACTTAACAAGAGGTATAACATAGTTACCGTCCTCCTTAACCACATAAATCTCCTCTGTAATGCAATCAATTTGTTAGCTACCGCTTTCGGCATCTTGTACAGGCTCAAGTAATAGATCGATAGGCTATTCAGCACCGATTTGATGAGAACTAGCTTACCTGTTTTGTTTAGAACCTTCGCTTTTCATAAGCTGAGCTTCTTTTCCACCTTATCTATGATCTGTTTCCAAGTCTTCACCAAGCGCGGATTTGCTCCTAAAAAAATTCTGAGGTATCTAATAGGTAAGACAGCTTGTTTGCACCCCAGTAGGCCACACACATGATCCACCCAATCTTGCTCACAATTCACCGATATTAGATTCGACTTATCAAAATTGATGCTTGATGAGCGGATATTTTATACGCTTTTTGGTAGTATTTTCATATAGTTTTTAGCAAGTTTTAGTTACTTTTTATTATATTTTTATTAGTTTTTATGCAAAAATCATATTTCTGGACTTTACTATGAGTTTGTGTATTTTTCTATAATTTCAGGTATTTTCAGGCTGAAATTGAGGGACCTGAGCAAAGATCTGATTTAGAGGCTGAGAAAGGACTGCAGATGCTGTTAGATTCTGACCTCCCTGCACTCAAACGCGTTTTTCTGGAGCTATAGAGGTCCAACTAGCATGCTCTCAATTGGTCTGAAAAGCTAACATCTTGGGCTTTTCAGCAATATATAATAGTCTATACTTTGCTCGAGATTTGATGGCCCAAACTGGCATTAAACGCCAGCTAGAGACCCTTTTTTGGCGTAAAACGCTAGAACTGGCACCAGAGCTGGAGTTAAACGCCCAAACTGGCACCCAAGCTGGCATTTAACTCCAAGAATGGCCTATGCACGTGAAAGCTTCAAAGCTCAGCCCAAAAACTCACCAAGTGGACCCCAGAAGTGGATTTCTACACTTAGTTACTCATTTTCTGTAAACCTCGGTTACTAGTTTAGTATAAAAACTACTTTTAGGGATTCATTTTGAAACTCATGACATTTTTACATCTCATATTGTATCTCTACGGCATGAGTCTCTAAACCCCATAGGTGGGGGTGAGGAGCTCTGCTGTGTTTCAATGGATTAATGCAATTACTATTGTTTTCTATTCAATCGCGTTTGCTTCTGTTCTAAGATACTCACTTGTACTTCAATATGAAGAATGTGATGAGCCGTGACACTCAGCATCATTCCCAAACTTATGAACGCGTGCTTGACAACCACTTCCGTTCTATCTGAGCTTAACGTAGTTATTGAGCGACAGCTTGAGTGTGTATCTCTTGGGTTTCTAATCCACGAGTTTGACTTGCTTCTCCTGACAACAGAGCATTCAAACTCGTGAGATCAGAACCTTCGTGATAAAGGCTAGAACCAATCGGCAGCATTCCTGAGATCCAGAAAGTGTAAACTTTGTCTGTGGTATTCCGAGTAGGATCTGGGACGGGATGACTATGACGAGCTTCAAACTCACAAATGTTGGGCGCGGTGACAGTGTGCAAAAGGATAGAGAGATTCTATTTCGACACAAGTGAGAACCGACAGATGATTAGCCATGCGGTAGCTGTGCCTGGTATTTTTCATCCGAGACGAGAGATCCGACAGTTGATTAGATGTACAGAAACCATAGCTGGACCATTTTCACTGAGAGGACGGATGGTAGCCATTGACAACGGTGATCCACCAACATATAGCTTGCCATAGAAGGAGCCATGCGTGTTTGGAGAAGAAGACAGTGGAAAAGCAGAGATTCAGAAGACAGAGCATCTCTGAAACCTCAACATGTCCTCCATTACTGAATAACAAGTATCATTCATTTCATGCTCTTTTACTTTTTACAAACGAAATCATCTTTATCACTAATCTCCCGACTAAGAGTTACAGGATAACCATAACTTGCTTCAAGCCGGCAATCTCTGTGGGATAGACCCTTACTCACGTAAGGTATTACTTGGACGACCCAGTGCACTTGGTGGTTAGTTGTACCGGAATTGTGAAAAGTGTGATCACAATTCCATGCACCAATGCTCAGACCGAACATTTGGTCAAAACACTGCAACAACCTCTTATAATTCATAATAGTCTCTGTCTCCGGAGGACAAACAAAATAGTATCATCTGCAAATTGGAGATGTGATAGTTCAATATGATCTCTCCTGACCAGCAACGGATCAATGCACCCATTCCTTACGGCTTCCTCCAACATCCTATGCAAAACATCGACCACAAGCACAAACAAAAGAGGTGGGAGGGGATCTCCTTGTCTTATGCCACTCTCCATTTTGAATGACTTGGATGGGGACCCATTCACCAGGACCGACATAGTGGCCGCACTGACACACTCCTTTCCCCAATTTATCCATCTTTGGCCGAATCCTATCTTCTGTAGCATAATATTCACAAAACTCCATCTGACTCTATCATATGCTTTTTAGAAATCCAGCTTGATAATTGCCGCCTTCTTTCTTTGCGTCTTGAGCCATTGAACCATCTCATAGGCAATGAGGGTGCTGTCATGAATTTTTCTCCCCTTCACAAAAGCACTTTGTGTCTCTCCTACCAATCCCGACATGACTGACCTCATCCTTCTCACCAAAACCTTCGAAATCACGTTATACACACACCCCACCATACTAATCGGCCGAAAATCCTTGATCTCCTTGAAACCCACAAATTTCGGAGCTAGCGTTACCCACATGACATTCGCATCTGTTGGAAGCTTAGCACTTTGGAAGAACCCCATCACTGCTGCAGTGAACTCCTGACCAATATCCTCCCCGCATTGTTTGATGAAGTTCATATTGTACCCATCACTACCTAGAGTCTTAGAAGATTCACAATCCCAAACTGCCTCCCTAATTTCTTCCACAGATGGCAAAACCCCTAAGGCTTCCGCCTCCGCTCCATCAATCTTCTTCACCAAACCATCCCGAACACCAATCCTCAAAGCATATTTTTGTCGATACAGATCCTTATAAAACCCCCCTAATTGCAACATTTATTCTTGCCTGATTCCTCACTAACCGTCCACCAATCATCAGAGCGTCAATCTTGTTATTCCTTCTTCTAGCCGAGGCGATGTTATCAAAGTATTTAGTATTCTTATTCATGTTCCTAGCATATTGGGACCGTGATATCTGCTTCGAATGGATCCCTTTCCTAACATACCACTTTTCACAAAAGCTCACCAACGCTTTCCTTCTAGCCTTCGTTGTACCGTCATAAATGCAATCACTAACCATATTGTCAAGCCTCTTAATCTCCTCCTCAAACATCATTAGTCTCTTATCCATGTCGCCAAAATTATCCTTGTGCCATTTTCGCAAAGGTACCGTCAAAGCTTTTAGCTTACATGTGAACTGAGCATCTCCCAAATTTCTCCATTCATTTTTGACCACCCTCAGAAAATCCTCATGCGTAAACCAGGAATCCAGACTTCTGAAAGGTCTAGGGCCCCCTCTTACTCTTGTAAGTTTCACAATCAACGGGTAATGATCTGATAGTCCTCTTGGTCCTCCTTTTAGCCGCATATCAGGAAATTTCTCAGTTCACTCTATATTGACCAAAACCCTGTCAATCCGACTACAAGATCGATCTTTGAACCACATGAACTTCCTATCAATGAGAGATAGGTCCATCAACAGCATATCATGTACCCGACTTTTGAACTCTTCCGCTAACGCCAGTAGTCTAGTCCCCCCTTTGCGATCTTCAACTTGCAATATCTCATTAAAGTCTCCCAAAAAGCAGAAAGAAACTTGACACAAACCCACAATATAGCTCAACTCCTCTCACACCACCTACTTCTCCTCTTTCCCATGCGCCCCATACACCAGACAATAACCACATCTCTTTTTTCAGCACCAAGCATGACCACTAGATTGAAATATTTTTATCTGGTTCTTTAAATTCCTGCTTCTACTTTCTCCACCATAAACAAATCCTCTTTTTGTCGGTATTGATAAGTTTTAGAACCAATAATATAGCATACTCATCATCTTATTTAAATTTAAAAAAAATAACCATTTCTACCCACTAATATTTAGAACGCTAATAAAACTATCCACAAAAGAACGAAGCTAAATTTATGCTTATAAAAAAATGAGCTTTGTGCGACAAAACTATTCAACCCTTAAATTTTTGTTGACTTTTTTTTAAATTAACCAAATTCTCCAAATTACCCCTACCATTTATCTTAAATCTCTAACAACACCATCATCTCTTTCTTTCGAAAATCCAATTTTTAAATGCCTCCATCACCACCATCACTACCACCAGTATTGCTATCACCTGATTCATATCACAGTTGGCGATATCGCCTCTCCCGCACATTCGGATATCTACACTTGCAAGGAATGGACCAATAACGCTATTCGTTTCTACTCACCGATATTAAAGCATCTGATTACAGGTAGCTATCTTTCACCGGCGTCGAAATTATTGTGTGTGAAAACTCCAACAGGATAAGATATTTTTACGATGAGAGAGATCGACGTCAAGAGCACCGTCGGGATCTCTTGGAAGGCGATAAAACCGCTAGTTAAGTCCAACTGCAGTCATCAAATTTCACTCCATTAAAAGTTTTGCCTTTATTTTTTTAGGTATGGATATAAATTTAGTTTTGTTCTTATGTGAATAATTTTGTCTTGATTGTGGATAAAAATTATTTTTTTTTAATAAGAGAGAACTTTTATGATGTGTGGTTAAAAAATTTTTCGGTGTCTCATAAAATTAATTATTTTTTAGAATTAAAATAAAAAATTCAAAAATAAATCATAAACTATTTATTAGATTAAAATATTAATATTTATATAAAAATACGGTAACAAATTCGAATAATTAATCATGATGATGACTAATAAGAATTTAAATTACATGTGGGAACAGCTCACTCACCGATGATTTCTTAAAAATGTGAGATGAAAAACTTCATTACGTTTTGACTTTATTGCCACTTTTTTTAATGGGCCTTAATAAAAAATAAAATAAACAAGTCCCGTTTCAAATGAGGATTGATGAAATTATCCTTACTCCTTACAACAATGCTCCTCAATCTTATGTCGTTTTACCACTTAAGACTTGAGATTATTATAACCACATAAATATAGTAGGGATTACCTTCACAAAACCTAACTCGCCCGGTTTCTTATTATTATATGATGAAGGAGAATTAATAAATAAATAAACAAAAACGTCCGATGAATAATTACCAGAATCTAATTCCATCATATTATTATTCGTGTTGGTCTTTTGAGATAAGGATGCATGCACTGCACCATCAAAGTATAAACATTAATAAGTTAACGTTCTTTTCAAACATTATGCTAAAGTATTACAGTTTTCGCCTCCTGCATGTGGGTCCCTACGGTGGCTAAACTCAAACAACATTTAAAAAATATTTATAAAATTAAAATTATACTTTTCATATTTTGATAAAACTTTTTATTTAAATTTAAAATATTATTAAATATTAAAAAATATTATTTTAATTTTTACAAAATTTTTAAATATTATTAAAGTTAAATAATTACCATAACTACGATAAACATCATATTTATTCATGGAGCTATAAATTATATATGTTGAATAGCCGCATTAGTTTGAATTATCATGTGGCAGGTAAAACGTTTTACCGAAAATTATTGAAAATATATTTATTTTATATTTATTCTATGTTAACTGTCAAGTAGTACATTAAAAATTAAAAACATCATTATTATACTACTAAAATATGCTCTTAAAATGTAAAATATTTACATTCATATATAATAAATGAATTATATTATATGTATACTAAAATTAGCTATCAAAATCAGTTATTAATATAAAATATATGTTAAAATATAAGTACATACATGTTAAAAATAAATTAAATTATATATATTTATACATAAATATATTAGTGACTGATTTTAATAACTGATTATGGTGTACGAATAATATTTTTAATAATAAATATATCTAAAAAACATTTGACATATATAGTTAATAAAAACATGACCTCATATTTTATAAAAATGTTAAGAAGAGTAATACAGACACAATAAAAATAATAAAGATACAAGCTTTTCGACTAGACTTTTAAGAAATTTATTTTTAGTAACTTAGGTAATCAAAAAAGTTTTTTTTTTGTTAGATCTTTAAAAAATTTGTTATTGACAACTTAGATCAAATAGATAAAATTAAAAGAATTAACACTAAATATTATTTTAGATTGGATCGTTCAATTTTTTCATATAACAAGTAAAATGAATTACTCATCTTACTTAAATACATATTTGTGCATTATAAATACCATAAAATTTATTCATAAAAAATTACGTAAAATATCTTATAAATGTACTTAAATAGACTATTAATTAATTAGTTTAGAAGTGGACTAAATTTTTTGAGAATAAAATAATAAAATATAAAATTAAATAAAAAATATCACTGTAAAATTAAATCTAACTAATTTAAATTAGATTTGATTTGATTAGATTAGATTAAATTTGATTTAAATATTAAATATTTAAAATTTATTAATTAATTTAAATAAGATTTGATCTTCATAAATTAGAGCAAATTTAATCTAAATTTTAAGCATCTAAAGATATAATAATTAATTTAATTTATGTTTGATCGTATTAGATTATATCAAATTTGATTTAAATTTAAAATATCTAAAAATACTATTAAATAAATAAAAATCAAATAAAATCTTTTTACAAACGTTAAAAATAAATTTAATTTAATTTTAATTAAATAAATTAAAATTTTGTATCTCTCAAGTTAGTACAATTATTTTTTAGATAAATTATTACTTTTTTATGTCCAAAATTAATATAATATAATTTTTTTAGTATTCAAATATTTAAATATGATAAAATTATTATTTTATATCTTATTTCTAAAATAACGGAAATACCCTGTTAGCACGTATAAGATGTGAATTAATTTTACTTTAACTGTAACCAGCTAGCATGCAATAAATTAAACTTTTTGAGGGATGAGTGCATTTGATTCTCTTTCCACGCTAGAAATTGATCATGTAAAGGAAAATTAAAAAAAAAAAGAGAAAGGTAATATTATAAAATAAAAAGTATAAGCCATGGACTTTCTCAGAAGACATACACGCCTTTTCACTCGACTCAACCTGCAACAATTTATTCTCCTTCATCCAAATTAAAAAGAACTAAAAAGTCCTTTATGATAACTCACTTTTTTTGTTTGCAAATCCTTTTGGGTTAAAAGCAAAATCATTTAATTTGTAGGACAAGAAACATCAAACGTGGGATCCCAACACTCACTCCCAACAAAATCATTTGTTTTCTTTTAACAAGTTTGAAACCCCACCCAACATATCACTAGTTCAACACATACATTAAATTTTAAAGTTTTTGTTGTTACATTCTTCTAAATATTTTTTAAGAGTAATTCTTAGCATTATTACTTCGGTTAAACACCTTTGATAAATAAGAAATGTGTTGAAACATTAATAAAATACTTTTCCTAATTAAAGTTTATAACTATTTTCTTTAAAAAATTAACAAAAAGAGTAATTACCCAAATTAGTCTCCAAGAATTTTAAAATCAGTCATTTTAGTCTCCAAGAAAAATTAATACACAGATCAATTCCTAAGGTTTTACTCCGATAAATTAATTAGTCCCCAGTTCATTTTTCGGCAAAGTAATTACTCAGATTAATCCCCAAAGATTTAAAAAATGGACATTTAGTCACACAAAAAAATTAATGTACAAATCAATTCCCAACATTTCTTTCTGTTAGACATAACAGTCTTCCGTCCAAAAATAAAATAAAATAAAATTATTATTATTATTAATTGTACAATAATATTGTACTATATTTTTTTGTATTTTTGGACAAAAAAATGATAAATTTATTCATTATATTCATTATATATATATATATATATATATATATATATATATATATATATATATATATATATTAGAGATTATTCTACAAAAATTCAAGGTTAAAACTTAAAACCATTTGATATTTTTGTATTTAATATAATTAAAAGATGTGCTATGTAAAAAAAAATATGTTTGTATTAAAAAATATGTATTAAAAGAAATTATTTTAATTTGGATTTGTATTAAATACATGTTTTTCTTAATACAAACATATTTTTTAAAATAGTATATTTTTTTATTATATTAAATACAAAAATATCAAATAATTTTAATCTTGAATTTCTTGTAAAATAATCTCTAATAATTTTATTGATTATTATTATTATTATTATTATTATTATTATTATTATTATTATTATTATTATTATTGAGTGACTATATATATATAAATACCTATATAAGAATCTAATGAATAAATTTATTGTTATTTTTATCTAAAAAATACAAAAAATTATAGTGCAATATTATTATGTAATTAATAATAATAATAATAATAATAATAATAATAATAATAATAATAATAATAATAATAATAATAATAATAATAATAATAATAAAATTATTAGAGATTATTTTACAAAAAATTTAAAGTTAAAACTATTTGATATTTTTGTATTTAATATAATCAAAAGATGTCCTATGTAAAAAAATTATATGTTTGTATTAAAAAATATGTATTAAAAGAAAATATTTTAATTTGAATTTATATTAAATAGATATTTTTTTAATACAAACATATTTTTTAAAATAGTACATATTTTGATTGTATTAAATACAAAAATATCAAATAATTTTAACCTTAAATTTCTTGTAAAATCATCTCTAATCATTTTATTTTTATTATTATTATTATTATTATTATTATTATTATTATTATTATTATTATTATTATTATTATTATTATTATATATATATATATATATATATATATATATATATATGTGTGTGTGTGTGTGTGTGTGTGTGTAAGAATTTAATGAATAAATTTATCATTATTTTTGTCCAAAAAATATAGTACAATATTATTGTGTAATTAATAATAATTATTTTATTTTATTTTATTTTTGGACGGAGGACTATTATATCTAAAAGGGAGAAACGTTGGGGATTGATTTATACATTAGTTTTTCTTGGGGACTAAAATGTCCGTTTTTAAAATCTTTCAGGACTGGTCTAGGTAATTACTCTACCGAAAAATGAATTGGAGACTGATTTGTCTATCAGAGTAAAATCTTGGGGATTGATTTGTGTATTAATTTTTCTTGGGGACTAGAATGTCCTATTTTAAAATCCTTGGGGACTGATTTGGGTAATTACTCTAACAAGAATATTATATGCATATCAAAATTCAATCACCAAATTAATTACATATGTTTGTGAGTAAAAAACAAGAATAAGCCATGGGGAGAAAGAATTTACGTGAATAAGCCAAAACAAAATCCGTTTCACCAATCAACCAATGCACAAATATATGTAATTCGAATCACACTACACTACAAGAAAATGAAACATTTGTAACAAAAATTTTGTATCAAATTTAAAATTATTACAAAAAAATAATTTTTTGTAATAATAATTGGTAATTGTTACAAAAGAATAATATTTTGTAACAACATTACAAGTTGTTACAAAACATGATAATATTTTGTAACAACCTGATTTTTTTTTGTTACAAATTACGTTAATTTTTGTAACGAGATGGTGTTTTGTTACAAAATATTATAATATTTTGTAATAAAAAAAAAGAAGTTGCAAAAATTTGAAATATTTTGTAACAAAATATTTTTTTATTTCAAAAACTCCAATTGTTTTGTAACAAAATATCTTTTTGTTTCAAAAACTCCAATTGTTTTGTAACAAAAAATTAATTTGTCACAAAATTCAATATTGTTTATAACAAGTTAATTGTTTGTCACAAAATATAAGTATATTTTATAACAATTTTTTTTTTAAATATTAAACACTTTAAGAATAAAAAAAATTATGTATATATTTTTTTTAAAATTATTTTATTTTGTTTCAAAAAATAAAATTTTTTACATACTGTTTGTATTCATTAATTTTTAAAAATGGTAAATATTATTTTATATTCTTTTAAAAATTAATATATAATTTTTTTAATAATCAAATTTTTAAGATTAACAAAACCAATTTGAATTTTATAATTTTGAATTTTATTTTAGAAATTATTTATTTTATAGATAAAAATAAAAGAAAAAATATCTAAAAAGTTATTTAAAAATGAGAGATTACACTTTTATAAATACTTTAAGTTTAAGACAATTAATAGTTATGTATAATTTTTATTATAATTAATTATTTTATACAAAGAAATTAAAATTTTGGTAATAGAAAAATAATAAAATATCATATAATTTAATTTAGACAATAGATATTTCAAGTTTAACCCATGTTTTATAAAATGACTAAAATATTCATTTTATGATTTAAATTAAAAATAATTATTTAAACTCATTAATAAATTAATAAAATTATGTGTTCTGAAATTAATTTTTACAGTATTATATTTAAATCTTAAATTATCATTTCTATTTCAAATATTTTATATAATTGTTATATTATTTGTATATATTTTACCTTAACTCTAGAATTACCAAATAAAATCTTAATTTTACTAAATTCCTAAATCTATTACCCTCAATCCCTAAACTTATATTCAGATAGGGGAAAGAAAGAAAACGGGAAACAGGGAGAAGACAGAAGGGGAAAGGGGGAAATCAGAGAAGAAGAGGAAGGAGAAGAGAGGG
Organism: Arachis stenosperma; assembly: GCF_014773155.1. Lineage (NCBI taxonomy): Eukaryota > Viridiplantae > Streptophyta > Magnoliopsida > Fabales > Fabaceae > Arachis > Arachis stenosperma. Next base: position 110,085,980 of record NC_080377.1, read on the forward strand.
AAGGGATAGCGCCGGGAAGGGTACCACTGTCGCCGCCGCTGCCGTCATATGGGTGAGAGGGAGAGCTCGCGAACGGGGTTGCTGCCCAAAGCTGTTGTCACCATTGGAGCTGCACGAAGCCATCTCCATCGTCGTCGCCGTTGTGCTTCATCGCTGCCGTCGCTCGCTAGGACTCGTCGCCATCGTCGTAGCCATCGCCGTCGCACACAGAGGGGAGAGAGAAGGGAAGATCCACGATTGGCCAAGAGAGGGGGGAGTCGAAGGACGCGTTGGTGGGTGTTCTCTTCATCGCCGCCGTGGGAGCTCGCCACCACTGTGAAGATGAACCGAGGCAAGAATTCTTACTCTTGATTTTTGTTCTGTTTTGCTTTTGGTTTTTGACCTGTTCTTGCTTCTAGTTTTCGTTCTGATTATTAGGGTTTGCGATTCCATCCCCTTTGAAGAAATGTGAAATGTGAAATGTGAAATGTGATTAGGGTTTGCATCACCAACTGTGTTATTTTTTCTTGTTCTTTTTACATGCTTTTGATTGCTTGCTGGTGTTGGTGTTGTAGTGGCAAACATATTATTCCTTGATTCTCCTGCTGGTGTCGGGTTTTCGTACTCGAATAAGATGACAGATCTGTACACATTTGGTGACCAGAGAACAGCTAATGAAGTTGTCACATCTGTTTATCATGTCGATTTTGCTTTGTTCATTATGATCTTGAGTTGGTTGTGTGCTTGTATTTGGGATCTTGGGGTCTCTGAATTTGCAGCTGAAGATGCATATACATTTCTTGTTAAGTGGTCTGAAAGATTTCTTTAGTATAAGCATAGAGAGTTCTACATTGCTGGAGAAAGCTATACAGGTAATTGATTGATATACTAGTTTTTTCTTAAATGTTTTAGAATACTAATTTTTAAAAATTTATTGCAATTTCTGGAGAAAGCTTTTGTTTTAGAAAATTTGTTGATTCAGTTACGATAGATAGATGAGATTCTTTACTAGAGTCGATATATGAATTCATCAATGTTTTGTTTTTAGTACATTTTAGTACAACTGATTCTTGCCAACTTTGGGTGATCAATTTTGTTGTTGTGGCAGATACATTATCAAACCACTGGCCCAGAGATATGGAAAGGTTCGGAAGGAAAAGTCGACATGCTTGTATGTGGGATAGGTAGTGGTGGTACCATCACTGGTGCAGGAAAATATCTGAAAGAGTAGAATTCTAACTTAAAAGTTAGCTGTTCTTTAGATACATTTGCAGAAGATAATTTCTGCTATAATCATAGTGTTATTTTCTTATGTTATCATTTTTCTTTTGACTTTTTGTAGTTGATTGGTGTGGAACCAGCTGAAAGTTCAGTGCTCTTAGGAGGAAAACCTGGTGAGTTACAACCTCTTCTGTGTGACAATGACTTTCTTGTATTTTTTTTAAAAGAAGGTTATTTATTTATTTGATGTCCTCAAGGTTAAGGCCCACAACTTCATTTGTAGTACCCAGTGATTTGCAATTTGTCATTATTAATGTGTAGGTCCATACAAGATTCAGGGGATTGATGCAGGCTTTGTCCCCGGTATATTAGAAGTCAATCTTCTCGATGAAATCATTCAAGTAAGCTTTATTTAAGAGTTGATAAAATGTTGTGATTCATGAAGTCAAACTAATTTTATGTTTTGTTAACTCTTGAGATATGTTTAAATTGGTAGATATTAAGTGAAGAAGCTATAGAAACTGCAAAGCAACTTATGCTTAAAGAAGGCCTGTTTATAAGTTCTCCAATGTATATGTATTAGTATTCTGGTGTGACACTTGTAATTTCTGGTAACATATTCAGTTAGTGATCAAAGAATATTTGATATTGTTAATAACCTTTTGTTTTGTTTTTTGTTTTTCTTTTGTTTGGTAATCAATCTTATTTCAGGTTTATTCTCATCAGTAACTTATTTTTTCTCAAGAAACAGATCTCACATGTTGGATTATTAGCTTGCTCTGCAGCGATGTGTTAGAAAAGATGCTTGTAAGTAGTTGCACTCCAAGCAATCAATAATAAGTTGAACTCCAAATCACAATGCTTTTATCTTCATATAACTTAATTTTTACTCGGATGAAGATAGTACTATGTGTTATTTTTTAATTTTGGTTTTCATTGTTTATATTTGCAGGTGTACAAAATTGATGCCAACATGCTAGACTTTATATTGACTGAAATATGTTAGAAGAGTCAATAATTATAAATTCGATATGATACAATTTTATGTTAGGAAAAAATTGTGTTTACTTAAATTTGTAGAATTTATTTTATTGTAAAAGAATCTTAATGACATGTAAGATGTTTTAATTATCTATATGATTATATATTATATAAATGTTGAGTTAGTAGAATTAGCAAATTAATTGATATATCAATTATTTAATTAAATATTTTAATATGAATTTTCTATTTTGTAACTAAAAGAATAAAAAATGTTACAAAAGCAAGTAGTATTTTGTAACAAAATATTATGACACAAAAATCTAAATTGTTACGAAAAGTATTTTAAAAGTAAAAAAGTGTTACCATTTTTGTAACAAATTTCGTTTTTTTGTATCAAAAAAATTTGTTACAAAACATTACTTTGAATTGTAACAGTTCCATTTTTTGTTACAAAAATTTTTTGTAACGGGACTTACTGCAATGGACCCTTTTTTTGTTACAAAAAATTTTTGTTTCAAAATTTCGATATTTTGTAACAATATTTTTTGTTACAAATGCACCTTTTTCTTGTAGTGCTATTTCAAACCTGAATTGAATGTAATTCGAATTGAGGCAATTCGAATTACTATGAAGCCTGAACTAAGTATAAATCGAATTGGGCCAATTCGAATTACTCCATTTGTAATTCGAATCAAGCTGATTCGAAGTCCTCTCATGCACGCCATGCAACGTAATTCGAATTGGCTTAATTCGAATTACTCAAATTGTAATTCAAACCAGATTGGTTCGAACTATAAAGAAGCAGAGTTGTATATATATGTTGTGGACGTGAGTTGCTCTCATTAGAGGGGTAGAATGGCTAGTGAGAAGAGTTTGTGGTGTTGGTTCACCACAAAGGATCGATTAAGAGGAAGACATGTTCCGGTGTGAAGTTCACTGATAAGGATCCTCTCTGTATTATCATGAGGCCTACGTAAGGTACGATGACCTTGTTAGCACTGTGCTGATGAAACTGGGTCTGGATGGTGTGAAACAGGTTAAGAAGTTCTTCTATCGCATTCCGATCACGGTGCTCCAAGACACCGTGAAGTATGATTGTTTCACGATCGGGAGTGATGAGGACTTGTAGGTCATGTTTCAATGTCGCCGTCAGTTTTTGAAAGTGAGGACACCAGAGCTGTTGGCAAAGTTGGTTGATGTGGTATCGAGCTCGGGGGGTTCGAACCGGAATACCACCACTTTAGCCACGGTAGCCGGTTCTAGCTCCAGACCTGCCGTTGCTTCTACCTCCGTCCCTGCGTACGAGCCACCCATCCAGCCTGTCCCTCCCCTTCCTTCGCTACTGATCTCAACGGCAGTGTAGGCGACGAGGTTGGAACAGGGAAATTTCAGCCGACCTCTTTACAGTGTGCTGCACCGGGTGGGGTTGGAGAGCAATTTTTGGATGAGCTAGAGGACGATGATGTCGAGCCGGATATGATTGCTGATGACAGTGGTGATGATATCGGAGCGAGTGATCCTGCTGGGGCGGGAGGTGGTTCTAGCTCTGACACACAGCAGTACCCTCTACATTTTTCATCCTTAGACTTGGATGCCATGAGGCAGGAGGGGGTTCCGGGGCAGCCTGCTGGGTTTGGCGCTAGGGATGCGGAAAGGTCTCCAGGTTTGACAGAGTTCTAGGTTGGTCAGTAATTTCAGGATAAAGATGAGGCCATGTTAAGTGTGAAGACTTGCAACATCCGCCGAGGGGTACAGTACAAGGTAGTGGAGTTCGACTATCGCCGGTATGTGGGCAAGTTTTCTGAGTTCGGGAATGGGTGCACATAGTTGATTCGGCTAAGTCTCCAGTAGCGCAAGGGCATTTGGGAGGTCAAACGGTACAATGGACCTCATACGTGTTTGGCCACCTCCATCTCCAGTGACCACAGGAGTTTAGATTATCATATGATATTGCATTCATTATGCCAATGGTTAGGGTTGATGCATTCGTCAGCATCAAAGTGCTCCTAAATGCCACGACCGCACACTTTGGGTTTAGGCCGACGTACATGAGGGTCTGGCTGGCGAAGTAGAAGGCTGTTGCCCTCATCTATGGTGACTGAGATGAGTCGTACAATGAGCTCTCTAGGTGGGTGTTAGGAGTTCAGTTGACGATGCCTGGTACTGTTGCAGTCCTTAGGACGAGCCCTGTTCGAGTTGGTGGACAGCTGGACGAATCTCGAGCTTATTTTCACAGACTGTTTTGGACGTTTTCACCGTGTATCGAGGCATTCCGTCATTGCAAGCCGCTGGTTAGTATTGATGGCACCCATCTATATGGCAAGTATGGGGGAACGTTACTTGTGGCTATTGCACAGGATGGGAACTCCAACATACTCCCTGTTGCATTCGCACTAGTGGAGGGTGAGAATGCTGAGTCCTGGTCCTTATTTCTCTCCCACCTGCGTCAGCACGTGATACCGCAGCCGGGTCTGCTGGTTATATCGGACAGGCATAACGGCATCAAGGCCGCGTTTGAGGCTCCCGACGGAGGCTGGTTACCTCCAGCTACATACCGGGCATTCTGCATTCGACATGTAGCGGCAAATTTTGCCCTAACCTTCAAGGGCAAAGACGCAAGGAGGCTTCTTGTCAACACGGCGTACGCAAAGACTGAGGTAGAGTTCGATTACTGGTTTGATATTCTGCGGTCTGAAGACCTGGCGATGTGTGACTAGGCGAACCGGATTGAGTATTCCTTGTGAACACAGCATCGTGATGAGGGGCAGAGATTCATACACATGACGATGAATATCTTTGAGTGTGTGAACTCAATCCTGAAGGGTGTCAGAAACCTCCCTGTGTGCTTGCTGGTGAAGGCAACATACGGAAGGCTGGCCGAACTATTTGTTCGCAAGGGGAGAGAGGCTGAGGCCCAGCTCGAAACCGGACAACAATTCAGTCAGCACTTGGTGACTTGTATCGAGGCCAACTTGAAGACGCCGAGGTGCTTCACGGTGACCTTGTACGACAGGGATAACTCGGAGTTCACCGTCGCAGAGACGACTCCGACTGGTTCTTTCTCACTAGGTAGCTACAGAGTCTCACTTGCATCTCAGACATGTAACTGCGGATACTTTCAGGCACTTCATTTCCTGTGTCCGCACGCACTGGCATGCTGCCCCTACTCACGGCTTACATGGCAGCCTTACGTCCACCAGGTGTATCGTCTTAGTTCGGTGTTCAGTGTGTATCGGATGAGATTCACACCTCCCATTCCGGAGGGTTTCTGGCCACCATATCACGGACCGGCTGTAATCCTGGACCCTAACAAGAAGCGTGCGAGAGAGGGTCGTCCGAGGTCCACTAGGATACGGACCAATATGGACGAGGCAGATCCGAACCGGCCAAAGAGATGTGGCCTCTGTCGGCAACCCAGACACACACGTCGGAGTTGCCCACAGGTCGGAGGGCCAGAGCATACAAGGGGACATGAGTAGGTGTATTGTTAGCTTTGGTACTTTGTTTATTTCACTTTAGTGTTTAGATTCCACTGTTATAGGTTTTCTTACTTGTTGTTGTTAGCTGATAGAGTTTGTTAATTTTAATGCGATGTACTGTGCATCTGATCTTACTTAATGAATATGTTCCATTTCCGGAGTTTTGTATGAAATATCTGTTAAATTCACAACGCAATAAATAAATCTACAAATTAAACTAATACATGATGCGAAAAATATGCTAGTAACTGAAATTTCATAAACTTTGAATAGCCATTTTCAAAGTAGAATATCATGATTTGTCCACAACATATATATAAAACTCTGCTCCTTTATAGTTCGAACCAGCCTGGTTCGAATTATAATTTGAGTAATTCGAATTAAGCCAATTCGAATTACGTTGCATGGCGTGCATGAGAGGAGTTTGAATCAGCTTGATTCGAATTACAAATGGAGTAATTCGAATTGGCCCAATTCGATTTATGCTTAGTTCAGGCTTCATAGTAATTCGAATTGCCTCAATTCGAATTACATTCAATCCAGGTTCGAAACAGTGTGATTCGAACTACATATATTTGTGCATTAGTTGATTGGTGAAAACGAATTTTGTTTTGGCTGATTCACGTAAATTCTTTCTCCCCATGGCTTATTCTTGTTTTTTACCCTATATTTATATAAATATATGTTATTTATTTTATTTTTAATATATATTTTAAATTTTAATATATATTTTATATTAACGACTAATTTGATAGTTGATTTTTATGTGTATTAAAGTAATAAAAATGATTAATAATTAATTAATTAATTATTAAAAATTAAAATAATGTACAAAAAATATATAATTTCATTCATATTTATAATTTTAACTATCAAATGGAATTTTTTTACTCCACACGTTTGTTTTGTTTTTGTTTTTGTTTTTGGTTTTTTTTTTTTCCAGTTTTTCAACTACAAACCATTATTTGAGTCCATGCATGTCTGGATGTGGCTGCTGCTTCTGCCGGTCAAGAATTAATTAATGGGGGCGTAGTATACGTACGTTATTGTCATGAAAATGGTGTTTATTATAGTTAGAATTCAGAATTTGTCTTAAAACATCTTTTTGATTTGATTTCCTTCTCAACTGATAATAATATGCATCCACTACTAGTCTTCATCAATCATCTGCTCACCCATTTTTAATGCTAAGCTGCTACTTACAGATACTAATATTAATTAGTAATAACTTAAAAGTAAATGACATATAAGATAGATACTTTTGTAGTTATCAACAAGACTCTCCTATTAATAATCTTCTTTAACCTTTTTTTTTTTTGTTATTGATGGTTTTAAGTTTAAAGGAGTAAATAGATTGATATTTAAAATAATAAAAAAGAAAATATAAAGAAAGGAAAAGTAGGGAAAATTGATAATAGGATAGCGATGACAGTTGTAAGTGAATAAAGGACAGGGCATAAGAGTATTTTGTCGGCTAAGGTGTCGTTTACTTATTCATGTTACTGCTGCCTCCTCGCTTAGGTTAATTTGGTTTAATTGATGCCAATTGCTTCTATAATTTTTAGAAATTAAAAAATAAGTATACGCCTATTTGACATTTGAAATATTTGAATATAAAATATAATGTTCAAATTAAATATTAAATACTTAATTTATAGTATCATTTTTACTTATTTTAAAATTATAAATTTTTTCTTAATTTTAAAGTATATTTAATGCATATTTTTTAAAATTTATTTTTATTTAAATTTTAATATATGTTGAATTAATTAAATTTATAATTATTTTATTTATGAAGAATATACAAACAAATTTATTATATATTAATACATAAAAATAATAATTTATTCTGTAATTTAAAAAAGGGGTAAGTACGATTTTGGTCCCTTAAGTTTAGTGACAGAATCGAATTCGTCCCTCTTGTTATTTTGCCATTAAAGTCGTCCTTAATGTTTTTTTTCGTATTAAAATCGTCCTTTTTATTTTTTTTGGACAAAAATACCCTCACCACTACCAACATAATTACTTCCTCCACCACCACCACCACCACCACCACCAGCACCGCCACAACCTCCACCATCACCAGCACCACCGCCACAACCTCCACCACCAGCACCACCAGCACCACCACTAACGCCGCCGTCCCCCTCCCCGCTTTCCCCCACCCCCTCCCCCTCCCCACTGTCCCCTTCCCCCTCCCCCTCCCTGCCTCCATGCACCCCCACCCCCACCCCCACCCCCCGCCCCGCGTTCCCTCCCCCTCCCCCTCCCCGTTTTCCCTTCCCGCACCCCACCCCAACCCCGCGTCACCCCCCCTCGCCGTCTTCCCTTCCCAGCACCCCACCCCACCCCGCGTCACCTCCCCCTCCCCGTTTTCCCTTCCCCGCACCCCCACTCCCACCCCGCGTCACCCCTCTTCCCCGTTTTCCCTTCTCAGCACCCCCACCCCACCTCGCGTCACCTCCCCCTCCCCGTTTTCCCTTCCCCGCACCCACACTCCCACCACGCAGCCCCACCCCTTCCCTGTCTCCCCTTCCCCCCACCCTCCACCTCCACCTCCACCACCACCAGAGAAGCAGAAACAAAGCAGAAAATCAACAAATCCAACACAAATTTAACACAAGCAAAAACAGAAAGCAACAAATCAACAAAGAAGAAGAAGAAGGTGATGGTGGTGCGGTGCGGTGCCGGAGGGCGGCAAGGCGGCGACGGAACGGCGAGACTGCGGCGGCGGGACGGCGGCTTCCCTTCCCCCTTCATTGTCATCATCATCAGAGTTCTGGAGGAGGAGGAGGCGACGACGAGGTCACGGCGGCGATGACGGAGGCTCTCTGGCGCCGTCCCCTCCCCTCTTCCCCTCCCCTCCCCTCCCTCTTCATTTCGTAACCCTTTTCTTCTCCCACCCCCAACGCGTTTTTACGCGTTTTCTTTTTTTTTTTAATTTTATAATTTTTATTATTAAAATAGGATAGGGGTAGTTTAGGAATAAAACAAAAAATTTTATTGAAAAGGACGATTTTAATACGAAAAAAAACATTAAGGACGACTTTAATGGCAAAATAACAAGAGGGACGAATTCGATTCTGACACTAAACTTAAGGGACCAAAATCATACTTACCCCTTTAAAAAATAACCCACAATTTTGTTAATTGATTCATGTGAATGGTTAATGGTTTGGGTGGGTTTGTATGGTATGTGCGCAGTGCGCTCCCGGACCCAATAATATTCCCTCCAACACGTGATCTTCCTCCCTCCCCCAATGTTCCTTCTTTTTCAATTATTTAACCTTTTCTTCTTCTTCACATTCACATTCCCAACATTACATTTTCATTCTACATTTATACAATTCGATTGTACTCTATAATAAATTTGTAAAGTTGTATGGACTATGGAGGAAGCACAGCCAAAGTAAACGACGAGTTTCACAGTGTCGTTTACATAGCTTGCTTATGTTTAGTGGAAAGAGAAGCTACTTTATTGTTAACCACTCTCTCAATAGTCAATTCTCAGTGCTAGTCCAAGTCGCAATACGAATTTTTTTTATTTTCGTGTTAATATTTGTAGTAAAAAAAATTAAGCAATATTAATTTAAAAAAAGTAAACCAAAATTATATCAAAAGTTTGCATTGCAGACAAAAATAACTTTAAAAAATACTAACAATAAATCAATTTTTAAAAAATTTAAAAATACGATAAAAAAATTAAATATTAAATATATATTTTAAAAAAATTTCAAAGTCAGATTTTAATGTAAATTTTTGTCATTATTATTAAAAAAATAATTTTTTTATTCTTAAAATTTGTTAATTTAATGTCAAATAATTTTTTTCAAATTTTTTTTATCGTGAACTATCACATTTTTAAAAAAATTTAGATATCAAATATTGTTCTGAATATTTTTGTAGATCTTCTAAATATTTATTCAAATAATGGCACAAAATTCAGATTAAATAAATAAGCTTTTTGCTAAACACAAAATTTTTTTAGTCATTTATAAAAAATATAATAATTATTAATTATTTTTGTCACATTTTTTAAATCATTCAATAATTATTTTATCAATAAAATTTTTCATAAATCTTTTTATCAGTAGTTGAATTTTTTCAAATATCAAATTAGTAATTATCCTTAACTTAAAAATAAGGTAAAAGTATGAAAAGATTTAATTATTTAATATTTTCTCATAAAAGTATATTATAAGAATTCATATTATATTTAAAAATATTATACTCGAGTATTATAAAAATTTGCTTATTTAATATTATAAATTATTAAAATTTTTAATATTTTAAAAATTAAATTACAAAATATTTATTTTATTATATAAATATATTAAATAATATCTTAAAAATAATATAAATGTTAGGAAATTCATATTATAGTCATCAATTTCAATTAATACTATAACAGATTATTAAATAAATCCAATATAAAATCTACTAACATGAATTTTTATTAAATTTAGATTTTAATTTTTAATTAAGTTTTATATATTTTATTTTTAAAATTTTTAAATATTTTTTATGTTAATATTAACTGCAATATTAATTATACATTGTTGGCTCTTATTTTTTAAATAAATTTTTATATTAGTATTCTTTTGGAGATTCCCCCCCTTTTTTAATATAAAAATATATTTTTTAATTTTTTAATTATTTAATAAAATATAATTTTTTTATTATTTAATATATTTTTTCACATAATTCTTTTGTCCTATTTAAAAAGTATAAAATAAGAAATTATACTTTATCAAATAATTATCAAAAAAATTGAGAGGATCTAATTTCTTTTTTTACCTAACTTTTTTAACAGATAAAAGATTTTTTTTTATTAAAAAATAATTAAAATTAATTTCTTTTAATAAAGGTACTTATTAGGCAAAGAGAGAGGAAGAGAAAAGAAACAAAAAAATGTTAAAAACGGTTGAGGCAGGATAGAGATTAGAGCAGCAGCAGAAGAAACTAGACAGCAATACTGTATAGTTACGGTGTACCTCGTATTCATACGCCTTAGACAGGAGAGAGAGAGAGAGAGAGAGAGAGATGCTTACAGCTTACTTGCTTGCTTACTAGATAGATAGCTTGCTGCTACTTCATTCCTCTTCTTTTTCTTCTTTATCGTTTTCTTAGCATCGTCACAACGCTCTTTTTTTCATTCTCGCCACTCTAACTGGAAAAAGGAAGAGTCTGCTGTCATTTCAGAATCTCACTAGTTTTGGATTGTTGAGAAAGAGAGAGACAGAGAGACATGGCAGGAGGTGGAGGAGGGGGAGGAGCACCTGCACCAAAGGCAGATGAGCCACAGCCACATCCACCCAAGGATCAGCTTCCTAACATCTCTTACTGCATTACCAGTCCTCCTCCATGGCGTTTGTTCCTTTCTCTTTTCCTTTATTCCCCCTTTTTCCACACTCTTTTTTCATCAACTCTTGATTTTTATTTTTATTGTTTTCATTTTTTAAACAAGGTTGCATTTAATACTTTCTTTCCTTAGAACTATTAGGACTATTCATAGGAACATAAATTATGAGGATCTATCATTACTTCTTGATAGATTATGTGTTTTTTAAGGCAATATTGCTTGTTTGGGCAAATTTATTTATTTATTTATTTTTTAAATGTAAATTATCAAAAGTGGGTTTCTGTAAAGTATAAAAATGTTCTATTGAGAACAAACTCAGACGTTCTTAAGCTAATTGTAGTTTTATGTTTCACTAGGTAGCTGGAGAAGCTGAATTAATTTTTTTTCTTTAATAAAAGAGAATTGCTGGTGTTAATTGATGGTTCCTGCTTCGTAATTTTTCATTTAAAATGAAGTGCTTTATATTTCTTGTATTGTTGGAACCGATTTGAAGTCCTATCTGTAGACTGTAGTTGACAGACACTACTTGAAAAACTCTTCAGCTTTTTATGCTGTAATTTTGCATTGATATTCACTTTGCAATCCATTTTGATCACACCGAGTTAATAATTTTATTGAAAAATTGCAGTACATTTTATAACTCTGCTGATACCATTCAGTCAAGTCAAGAACATCTGATAATCTCTGAAAATATGACTAAGATATATGCTTTTGTTTTTTTTTTTCTTTTCATTGAGCTTATGATAAATTTGGGGACATTCTGATGCAGCTGAGGCTATACTTCTGGGTTTTCAGCATTATCTTGTGATGCTTGGTACAACTGTGCTAATCCCCACTGCTCTTGTTCCCCAGATGGGAGGTGGCAATGTAAGATTAAGAGACCATATATACTTGAAAGGGGGAAAAACTGTTGTGGAATAATTTGAAAGGAACATCTGACATTCTGATTATTGAAGTTTCACTTTTCTTCTATCCAAACTTTTAAGTAGGAACAAGAAAAGAAAATTAAAAGGCAATTTTTCGCAGGATGAGAAGGCAAGAGTTATTCAAACACTGCTCTTTGTAGCTGGAATCAACACATTGCTGCAAACATTGTTTGGAACTCGATTGCCTGCAGTAATTGGTGGCTCTTATACCTATGTTCCAACAACAATCTCAATTATTCTCTCTGGTCGATTCAGTGATGAACCAGATCCTATAGAGGTATTATGATAGAAAAGAGAATAAAATTTAATTCAAGCAGCAAGATATTGATTTTTGGTGCCATTTGATCACTTTATTTCTCTGCCCTTTTGGCTTTGTTTTTCCTCCTATTCAGAAATTCAAGAGGATAATGCGGGCTACTCAGGGTGCTCTTATTGTTGCTTCAACTCTTCAAATAGTACTAGGCTTTAGTGGCCTCTGGCGTAATGTTGCAAGGTTGGTTTCTCAAGTTCTTCATAAGTTAGTGCATTATTTTTATCTCTCTTTATATATGGCTTGAAGTAATTCTAAACTGAATGTCTTTGGCGTTTATGCTGGTTATCAGTTGTGTCCCCAACTGAACTGATGTTTGCATAGTAGTCAATCTCGCAGGATCTCGGTGGGAATCTCAGCATCCCATCCCTCCCAGCATGCATTTGAGACATGAGATCTCAGTTTTTTCAACCCAGCTGTCCCAACCGGGGTCCCAGGATCTTGGCCAAAATGCCAGCCTTTTTTTTTTGGCAAAAATTTTATATACAATATACATGAGAATCTCCCTCTATCTTTGTTCAAATCCTGCCATCCCCTGTCCCGGGATCCCAACATCCCCAATTTTGGGGATGTCTGACTACTATGGAATTTTCATCAACTATGTATTCCAAATCCTAAAAGTATAAAGTAACTGAATATTCCTGTGATTGAGTGTAATATTACTAAGTGATGCAAGCTCAACTTCTTTCTTCAGGTTCTTAAGCCCTCTTTCAGCAGCTCCTTTGGTCGCACTTGTTGGTTTCGGGCTATACGAGCTAGGCTTTCCTGGGGTAAGCCTCATTTACATATCTATATTGCTCATATTCAAAGTTAATCCATAAAAAGAAAAGTTCAATATTAATCCCCTGCCCCTGGCTTGGATATAGGTTGCTAAATGTATAGAAATTGGATTGCCGCAGCTTATATTGCTAGTTTTTGTGTCGCAGGTACAGTTCTTTTAGCTTTGTCTCATACTCTCATATATATCCTACCTCTCTTAAGCCTTACCAGTTTTGATCTCAGTTTGTTTTGTGCTCTTGATTTCTTTAATTTTCAGGCATGATGGTTTTCTATAGACTGACATTGATTTTCCCGTGTAGTTTGTACCTCATGTGCTCAAAGGTGGAAAGCATGTCTTTGACCGTTTTGCTGTGATAATTACGGTTGCAATTGTATGGTTATATGCATTTCTGCTCACTGTCGGAGGGGCCTATAACCACGCCGCACCCAAAACACAATCAACCTGTCGTACTGATCGTTCTGGCCTAATAGAAGCTGCTCCATGGTTAGTTCTAGGATTTAATTGACGGGTTACTCGGTGTTTTTTTCCCCTTAGCAACTCAATGATTGCAAAGTCCGAATGTCCTCAAAATTCAAATTATGGTGTACTATTTTTCAGCAACATTTTTGGATATATTTCGTGTAAACATGTAATACTGTTTCCCGTTGCAAAATGGGATGGACACCATATGATTTGCCACCGCTGCCCAAGCTTTTTCCCTTGTTACTTCCATTCTAAGCATACTAGATCATTCATTGAAATTTTACATTCAGTTTCAAACATGAAGAATCTCTCATTGTTTTGACTTTGATATAGCCATATGATAACTTGCTGTTTCTTCTGATAGAGCTATGATTGTGTTGTTTTTTTATAAGGATTCATGAACCCCCTCCCCTAACATTTGTCATGCTCGAACTTTTTCTATACACTTGCCTTTTTTTTGCAACTTAGAACATGGCCATAATTGTTATTTTTCAAATAAGAATCAGTTGCATCCCTAGAAATTAGTTTTCTTATACAGTTGGGGTATGCAATGTACTCATATCTCTGAAATGAATCATATTTGACTGATTTTGGATCTGCAGGATACGGGTCCCTTACCCTTTTCAATGGGGAGCACCTTCATTTGATGCAGGTGAAGCCTTTGCCATGATGATGGCATCCTTTGTTGCTCTTGTAGAGGTAATTTCTTAGTTTACTTTGTAGTTTGAAAAAATAACTCATTCTTTTCAAGTAGTTATTTTTCTTCCTATCAAATAATAATACTTTAAATAAAATTTCAAAAATGTAATTAATAGCATCATGAGTAATTTTTTTTTCTCCTCCCCTTTTTGGAAAAACCATCAGCTAAGTTCAACTATTGCATTACTTATGCCGTTTTACATGGTTCGCTTAAGGACATAATATGAACATGTATTAGTACTGAAATCCAGCTTTCCTATGATAATGTTACTGTGTGCAATATGACACAGTGGTTGACGATTTGGGCTTGTATGCTTCTGCCATTAGTTGAAATTGTTGTTATGTGGCTGAAAATTTGCCTTTTAACTGATTAATACTGCTTAATGTGTTTTATTTGTTATTACAAGCAGTCCAGTGGAGCTTTCATTGCTGTTTACCGGTATGCAAGTGCAACACCAATGCCACCATCTATTCTCAGCCGGGGTATTGGTTGGCAGGTAGGTACACACATGGATAGCAAATCTGCAGTTATATATCTTTAAACAATTTTATTGCAGTTTTGAATAATACCATTGGTGAACTCATGCTTGATAATAATATTGATTATTGTGCATTTTATTTATGCTTCAGGGAGTTGGCATTCTGTTATCAGGATTGTGGGGAACTGGCAACGGATCATCCGTATCTGTGTAAAGATTGAAACCTTTTCAATTTGTGTTTTCTACTTCCGTTTAAGCAAAATCAACTTCTTTGTTGATCAAAGGAATTTGTCTGGTTTCCCTACAGAGAAAATGCTGGTCTTTTGGCTTTGACTCGTGTTGGCAGTCGGAGAGTTGTGCAAATATCTGCAGGGTTTATGATTTTCTTTTCAATTCTTGGTGAGTTGAAGTATGATATTAGTGGCTTGTTCGTGAATCGAATATGCAGTCTTCAATTCTTCATCCGGTTCAATGCTCACCAGCATTTCCTTGTGGTGTAGGTAAATTTGGAGCAGTTTTCGCTTCCATCCCACCTCCAATTGTTGCTGCCTTGTATTGCTTGTTCTTCGCTTATGTTGGTATGGCTAACTTAAGATATACTCAGGCATATCTTGATTTATTTTGACACATAACTAACACATTACGTTCCACTTTAATCATTTGTAGGTGCTGGAGGCCTTAGTTTTCTTCAATTTTGCAACCTCAACAGTTTCAGGACTAAGTTTGTATTAGGTTTCTCCATCTTCCTTGGCTTGTCCATTCCGCAGTACTTCAACGAGTACACGGCAATCTATGGTTACGGTCCAGTCCACACCGGCGCAAGATGGGTAATGAATGAAAGTTGTGTAGATATGATAAACCCCTGAATATGTTCACAGCTTTTCTGATGAGTTCACTCACAATAAATTTCATGTACCTTTGCAGTTCAATGACATAATCAATGTTCCATTCCAGTCAAAAGCATTTGTTGCCGGTGTCGTCGCGTATTTCTTGGACAACACACTACATAAGGACCCAACCATTAGGAAGGACAGAGGAAAACATTGGTGGGACAAGTACAGGTCCTTCAAGGGTGATACAAGAAGTGAAGAGTTCTATTCACTGCCTTTCAATCTCAACAAGTACTTCCCTTCTGTGTAATTGTGCAAATAAAGGAAGCACAACTATAGCTTCATCAAATACTTGCTTCAGTAAAAAGGGTCTCTGAAAAAGGTCTTTGATTTGATCTTTGTTCTAAATATTACATTGGATATTGTATTATTTTAGGCTTATAGAGAGCTATATGAATAGAAATATTGTAACACATTAATTTTATTGCTTTTGTTTCTGTATATGCTGATTTCTGACCTGAGATTGGATTCATGGTAGTAATGTGCATGTTTTGATTATATATTTCATTTTGTAATCCTTGTTTACTTCTCACAGTTAACTGTAATTGAAATTTCATATAATAAAACATAAAATAGGTCTCATATCACATAGGCTGTATTTTGGTATTGACTCATGCACTAAACATTATATAAGGTCAAAGGAATTTGAACAAATTGAGAACTTGTGGCAATAAGTGAACTGGCGAAAGAAATGTCAAAATGAAAATGTCACATTGTCACTAAATGCTTTTGTTGTTTTTGGTCTACCATGAAACGGGTTGATATCATTCTACCAGAATCCAAAGCCAAAATAATATAAAAATTGAAAAAAGAATAGGGTTAGAGCTAAAGAGTAGACCGATTCACACACTACTTTCCTAAGGTTGAGACTTGAGAGTTAAGAATCATGAGATAATTTGATTAAATTATTATTTAACAGTTTTAACTATTGAATACAATTTCATGAGTTTTTATTAAGAGATTAATAGTTGATTTTCCACGGTTGATATTGGAGAATTTACACCCAGTAACTCTTTTTTTAAAAACCTTAAAGGCTTACGGCTATTAAAAGTCGTAAAAAGCCATGTTTTTGGTCAAATAAAAGTCGGGTAGAACAGAAAAAAAAAAAAGAAGCAGCGGCAAAATTTGCATATGATTTGAGCCCTTATATTTTAATCACCGACCCAAATTAATAATTGATAAAACATGTATATTTCTAAAATATATTATTATAATTTATTATTTATTATTAAAGATTTATTTCAATATAATAATAACTTAGAAATTAAAAAATACTAGGAAATAAATTATTTTGGTAACCAAGTTCAATTAATTCCTTTTTTTCTCTTTCTTATGCATTTCTTCCTTCTTCTTAATAAATTTTTAGAGAAAAATCAAAACAGCCCATGATAATTATCTTAAAAGACAACGAGACCCTTGACAAAAAAAAAAAAAAATACCAACCCGACTCCTGAGCTTTACTTTTATGGGACGGATTAGCCCCTGTGCCAAAAAAAGTCAATGTTTTTTTTGGCACATGAGCTAATCAGTCCTAAAAAAAATATCAGGGGTCGGGTTGGGTATTTTTTTTCTTGAAGGTCTCGTTGTCCTTTCGAAATAATTGTCAGGGGTCGGATGGGGTATTCACTCAAATTTTTATTGTGCCAATAAATTATTGGATCAATTTGATTGAACATGATTATCGTTTCAAAGCATACCTAAAACGGTCTATTTGTGATTTGGACTTGGAAAAGAGGTTGGAGGTGGCGACGAGAGTGTTATACGTGTCTTCATGTCAAGTCTGAAACGAAAATGAGGAATACTTGTAAGTGACTCCGATACTTAAATAAATAAGAGTCTTATGCAGGCTTTTGAAAATTAGGATTGAAAAATACCTGGTTTGATGGGGTATTTATAGATAAGTGATGACTTGCTGTTCACTCCTGACTCTTTCATGTACGGGTGAGAGGTGGTTATTTCTTCTATTGTGGAGAAAGTTACACCACATTCGAGTAGTTATCCTTAAAGAGGATAATGACAGAAGTAATAGGAGAGCAGTGACTTGCTCTCTAAGTCAAATTGGGCACGTGTTATGGTACCAGTGCCCTAGACGAGTCGGGTAGTTGACCTATGTTCCTTTGGGTGCTTTGTGATGATTTTGGATCAATCACATTGGTTTAGGACAAGCCTATAGTAGATGGATTAATCTTTTCTGGATTATGACCTTATTCTTTTGGGCCATTGTATGAATAGTGCCCTTTCTTCATTCTCCAAGATGATCACAGCCTCATTACTGACTTTGTTAGACAACCCATCCACGTAAATGCTCCAGGTGGTCGGGTTTTCAATGTGATTTTCTATGTACTCAGCTATAAAGTCGACTAGATATTGAGATTTGATAGTTGTGCAAGTTTTGTACTTCAATTCAAACTTAGACAACTCTACATCCCATTGTCGCATCCTTCCTGCTATGTTTGTCTTCTGTAGTATGTGTTTTACGGGTTAGTTAGCCTTGACCTTTATAATATGATCTTGCAAATAGGATCGTAGCCTTTTGGAAGCTAAGATAAATGCAAAAGCAAACTTTTGAATCTCTAGTAATTCAGATTAGCTCTTTGAGGTGTCTTACTTGTGAAGTACACGAGCCTTTGTCCTATTTCATCCTCTCGGACAAAGGCTGATGCTATTGCTTTTTCTATCATGGCCAAGTATAGTATAAGTTCTTCACCCACGTCAAGTCGAGTGAGAATGGGTAGTTAAAAAGGAACTCTTTAAATAGCTAAAAGGCTTACTTGTATTCTTCCATCCATGCATGCTGATGCGTGAGCATCTTATACCATTTTTCTTTGTATTTTTCAGTTATTTTTAGTTAGATTTTATTTAGTTTTACTTGATTTTAGTACAAAAATCTCCTTTGGATGCTACTTTGAGTTGTTTTGGTATTTTTATGATTTCAGGTGAAATTCAGAGCAATTTGGCAGAGTTTGGAGTTAAACAGAAGAAAGCTGGCAGCACCCTCCCTGGGCGCTAAATGCCCAGTTGGCGTTCAACGCCAGCAGGGGACTCAGGGCCAGCAACTTTGCACTCCCTTTAGGGCGTTTAATGCCCATTTCTGGCGTTAAACACCAGCAGCAGTCCGAAATTATCCTATTTTGGGCCTCTCGAGTGGATTTAGCACTTATTAGTTATATTTATTTTCTTTTTATAATTTTTATTTACAAACAATATATTTTAGTTTTAGAATTTATTATTTTATCTTATTTCTATTTCAAATTAGGTTAGTATAAAAGGAAAAAGCAAGATTGCGGGAACCGGACCGGTCAATAAACCGGTGAGGCCACTGGTTCAATGGTTCACTGGTTCGACCGGGGTTTAACTGGGGTTCAACCGGTTTAATTAAATATTAAATAAAATTATTAAAAAATTTAAAATAATCTTAAGTATATAAATTCAATGATCTCTAACTTAATAAAATTTAATATTTCACATAATAAATTATCCATTACTTAATATTAGAAGTTCACAAACAACTTCAAACATCAAAGTTTATAAGTAAACAAAAAATAAAACGTACATAATGACAAACCCATAATGTTCTACATTCAAAAGATACAATTACTAGCAAGTTTTCAACTAATCAAAGGTGCAACTCATCAAAAATCATAATTATCATTAAGTGTTCCAACATCTCCATCATAAACAGGTAATCCAAAGCCACCATCATCAGAAGTACCACTAAAAGAAGCTGTATTTGAAGAATCAGCAACATTAGGAAAATCCACATCAAGTTCCACATCTCCTCCATCTAATAAAATAAAATAGAAAACCAAGAAAAAATTAAAGTTACAACTTTACATCAGATATTGAGAGGAAATGAAACAAGTTTTGCTATTTTAATCACCTGTAGGATATGAAGGCATAGCATTATCCGTATAAATTAAATTTTCAATGCCTTCGATGTCTCCATTAGTAAATTCAGGATCACCTTCATCCGGCATTACCCAAAAATCTACTGTGTCAATGCTTTGAATGTCAATTGGATCATAATTCTTCTTCTTGCGATGCATTCTAGATTGAAGGCGTAGATTATAAGTGACATAAACAATGTCACTTAGCCTTTGATGCTCTAATCGGTTCCTCCTCTTTGAATGGATTTGTTCAAAGAGGCTCCAGTTCCTCTCGCAGCCGGATGATGAAGATGTTTGATGAAGAAGACGAATTGCCATTTTTTGCAAGTTAGGAGCACTCCCACCATGTAGCCTCCACCATTCACGTACCAGAATATGTAATTCAACCACCAATTCTCATTCAATATTTA
Organism: Arachis stenosperma; assembly: GCF_014773155.1. Lineage (NCBI taxonomy): Eukaryota > Viridiplantae > Streptophyta > Magnoliopsida > Fabales > Fabaceae > Arachis > Arachis stenosperma. The sequence goes on from NC_080377.1 coordinate 110,105,849, forward strand.
AAAAACATTCAAAGTAAATTGAACATAGAAATATAAATACTTACCAGGTTCAAGTCTCTTAATTGCTTTCAATGCACTTTCCCTTCCAAAACTTCCTTTTCGATCTCGATACAACTGTATCTCTTGCATTGCGGCAACCGAGTGATCGCAAAGAGTTTCAATATCAAATAAATCAAGCAAAGACCTTAAGATATTTGCCTTCTCAACAAACCCCTCACTATAGAAGTAATCTGGATTCAAAAAGTATGCTGCTGCATGGAGGTCCACAACATTGACCTGATCACCTGTGAGGCTCCATGAGAGCCCACTGTCAAGCTAGTGACATTAAAAAAGCGCTTATTGGGAGGCAACCCAATTTTTATTTTTATTGTTATTTTATGTTTTATTAGGTTCATGATCATGTGGATTTATAAAACAAATACTAAAATTAAAAATAGAATAAAAAAATAGCAGAAGAAACAGTACACTCTGGAGGAAGGGCTTACTGGCGTTTAAACGCCAGTAAGGAGCATCTGGCTGGCGTTCAACGCCAGAACAGAGCATGAATCTGGCATTGAATGCCAGAAACAAGCAACATTCTGGTGTTTGAACGCCAGAATTACACCCTGAGGAGAGCTGGCGTTAAACACCAGAAGCAAGTATGGAACTGGCATTCAACGCCAGAAACATGCTGCAGACTGGCGTTGAACGCCCAAAACAAGCATAGATTTCACGTTTAACGCCAGAAATAAGTATCAATCTGGCGTTAAACGCCTGGATTGCATGCAGAGGGCATTTTACACGCCTAATTGGTGCAGGGATGATAAATCATTGACATTTCAGGATCTGTGGACCCCACAGGATCCCCACCTACCTCAACTCACCTTCTCTCTTCTTCACCAATCACATCAATCTCTCTTCCCCATCACCTTTTCACCACTCACATCCATCCATCCTTCCCACCCAAACCCACCCTAAATGGCCGAAACACAAACATCTCTCCCTCTCCTCCATATCTTCTTCTTCTATTCTTTCTTCTTTTGCTCGAGGGCGAGCAACATTCTAAGTTTGGTGTGGTAAAAGCATAGCTTTTTGTTTTTCCATAACCATTTATGGCACTTAAGGCTGAAGAAACCTCTAGAAAGAGGAAAGGAAAGACAAACGCTTCCACCTCCGAGTCATGGGAGATGGAGAGATTCATATCAAGGGTCCATAGCTCAGTAGTAGAGCATTTGACTGCACATCAAGAGAGCCCACTCATGGACCTCAACAAGAGCATGAGGAATTCCCTCATCAAAAAATTCCTGAGATACCTCAGGGGATACATTTTTCTCCACACAATTATTGGGAACAACTAAGGATAGGAGCACCAAAATCACTAGGGATCAAGCAACAGAGGCAAGGAAGAGACAAAGAGAAGCTCAAGGACATCATTGGTCCTTCAAGAACAAGATGCCACCATCACTAAGGTGGACTCATTTCTTAACTTCCTTGTTCCTATTTCTCTGTTTTTCGATTTTTATGCTCTATGTTTGTCTATGTTTTGAGTCTTTACTACAAGATCATTAGTGTCTAGTGTCTATGTCTTAAGGCTATGAATAATTCCATGAATCCTTCACCTCTCTTAAATGAAAAATGTTTCTAATACAAAAGAACAAGATGTACATGAGTTTCGAAATTATCCTTGAAATTAGTTTAATTATATTGATGTGGTGACAATACTTTTTGTTTTCTGAATGAATGCTTGAACAGTGCATATTTTTTATCTTGCTGTTTATGAATGTTAAAATTGTTGGCTCTTGAAAGAATGATGAACAAGAAAATGTTATTGATAATCTGAAAAAATCATGAAATTGATTCTTGAAGCAAGAAAAAGCAGTGAAAAAGCAAAAGCTTGCGAAAAAAATTTAGAAAGAAAAAAAAAGAAAAAACATGCAGAAAAAGCCAATAGCCCTTAAAACCAAAAGGCAAGGGTAAAAAGGATCCAAGGCTTTGAGCATCAATGGATAGGAGGGCCCAAGGAAATAAAATCCATGCCTAAGCAGCTAAATCAAGCTGTCCCTAACCATGTGCTTGTGGCATGCAGGTCTAAGTGAAAAGCTTGAGACTGAGTGGTTAAAGTCGTGATCCCTAGTAAAAAGAGTGTGCTTAAGAGTTCTGGACACCTCTAACTAGGGACTTTAGCAAAGCTGAGTCACAATCTGAAAAGGTTCACCCAGTTATGTGTATGTGGCATTTATGTATCCGGTGGTAATACTGGAAAACAAAGTGCTTAGGGCCACGGCCAAGACTCATAAAAATAGCTGTGTTCAAGAATCAACATACTTAACTAAGAGAATCAATATCACTATATGAAATTCTAAGTTCCTATAAATGCCAATCATTCTAAACTACAAAGAAAAAAGTGAGATGCCAAAACTGTTCAGAAGCAAAAAGCTACAAGTCCCGCTCATCTAATTAGAACTAATACTCATTGATGTTTTAGGATTTATAGTATATTCTCTTCTTTTATCCTATTTGATTTTCAGTTGCTTGGGGACGAGCAACAATTTAAGTTTGGTGTTGTGATGAGCGGATAATTTATACGCTTTTTGTCATTGTTTTTAGGTAGTTTTTAGTAGGATCTAGCTACTTTTAGGGATGTTTTCATAAGTTTTTATGCTAAATTCACATTTCTGGACTTTACTATGAGTTTGTTGTTTTTTTGTGATTTCAGATATTTTCTGGCTGAAATTGAGGGACCTGATCAAAACTCTGATAGAAGGCTGACAAAGGACTGCTGATGCTGTTGGATTCTGACCTTCCTGCACTCGAAATGGATTTTCTGGAGCTACAGAACTCCAAATGGCGCGCTCTTAATGCCGTTGAAAAGTAGACATTGACAAACCCCAATTTGACGGTTTATCTTGTATTGAATTTAGGGGATTTTATCACCTTTTACCCACATTTATTCAATGAAATAGCATGGTTTTGTATATTCTCCTTTAATTGTGCTTAAGAGTGAAAACATGCTTTTTAGGACTCAAAATAGCTAAATTTAATTCACCTTGATTCTATTAGATGCCTTGATATGTTTGTTAAGTGATTTCAGATTTAGGAGGCAAAGATTGAATCAAGGGAATGAAGAAAAAGCATGTAAAGTTGGAGAACTCATGAAGAAATGATGGAACCAAAAAGCTGTCAAGCCTGACCTCTTCGCACTTAATTGACCATAACTTGAGCTACAGAGGTCCAAATGATGCGGTTCCAGTTGGGTTGGAAAGCTAACATCCGGGGCTTCAAAATGATATAAATTTTGCCATATGTTGCTTCGCGTTCAGGGGCGCGCACGCGCACTTTGCGCACGCGCGCCGATTCTGTCCGTGGCCCACTTTAATGAAATCGTCCCCAGCGGTTTTAGGAGCCTTGTGGGCCTAATCCAACTCATTTCTGATGCTATTTAAGTCAAGTATTGAAGGGAAATCAACATACTTGAGATACTTTTGATCATTAGCTTAGTTTTAGGAGTTAGAGTTAGTTTTAGAGAGAGAAGCTCTCACTTCTCTCTAGGATTAGGAATTAGGGTTAGATTAGGATCTCATAGTTCTAGGTTTAATTCAAGTCTCCTTCTACTTCTACCTTCAAGTGGTGACTGCTACACTTTGGTTCTTCTTTCTATCCCTATCATCTTGTTGTAATTTCTCTTATTTTGTTTCTAGGTTTTGTAATTGAGATACTCTTGTTCTTTTGTTTTCTTTTAATAATGCAATTTGAGATAATTCATGTGATTGTGATGTTGTTGATTGTTGTTTTGTTAATTCTTTGTAATTGTTGGTTGTTGATTCCTTTTATTCTTACAAATAAAAATGCTTTCTTCATTACCCTCCAAGTGTTTGATGAAATGCTTGAGAGGATGTTAGAGTAGGATTTTATGTTCTTGGCTTGAGAAGGTAACTTAGGATTTCTTGAGTCACTAGTGTCCAATTGATTGCTAGTTGATAGCCATTAACTCTAGCCTTCATTAATCTAATTAGTGGAAAGCTAGGACTTATGGACTAGGATTGATATAACTCACTTGACTTTCCTTTGTTAATTGATTTAAGGATGACTAAGTGGGATTAATCCTTGCAACTACCATACTTGTGGCTAGTGATAATGATGAAGACCCTTGACAACCAAATCTTGCCAAGACCATTTTGTTAATAAAGTTTTCTTACCATTTACTATTCATGTTTCTCATCTAAAACCCCAAAATAACTCACAACCAATAACAAGACACTTTATTGTAAATCCTAGGGAGAACGACCCGAGGTTTAAATACTTCGGTTTATAGATTTTAGGGGTTTGTACTTGTGACAAACAAATTTTTGTATGAGAGGATTATTGTTGGTTTAGAGACTATACTTCGACGAGATTTCATTTGTAAAATTCTAAACCGTCAAAAATTCAATCATCAAAATGGCGCCGTTGCCGGGGATTTGCAATGGTGTTGTGTTATTGGTTATTGTACATATGTGAATATTGTGAATAGGTTTATCTTTTGTTTGTTTCTTAATTTCTTGTTAGTTTTATTTTGTTCTCTCACTATGAATTCTCACTTTGGTTTTGAGTTTGGTTCTAATTGTGTTGTAGGAAATGTGAACTTTAATGGCAACATGTACCATGGATGGAACCAACAAAGATGGGAGGAGCCTCAAGAAATTGATCACTCCTATTGGCAACAACCTCCGGATACTTATAGGTATAATTTCCATCCTAATGCATGCCAATTTAACGGCTATGATGATTCTTTTTGTGACACTCAACAACCACCATCATATGCCTATGAATCCTATCCTCAACATGAACCTCAACCATTCTCACAAGCCTTTCATTACCAAACACCGTCCTATGATCCATATCCATCATATGACCAAACCCCCATACCATACTCTTATGACCATTATGAGCAAGAACCCTTAGAACCACCACAACCCTATCAAGATTACTCCCAAGAACCACCTCAATACACACAATCTCCACAACCTTACCAAGAAGAACCACCTTCCTATTATGAACCCTCTCTCCAAAATGATGAACCTTCCTACCCACCACAAGCCCCAATAGACGATTCTCTCACTTTGTTACTTCAAGGACAAGAGGCCATGAAGCGGGATACACTTGAGTTTGTGACCAACTTGACCAAGGTAGTGTCTACCTTAGCCTACCAATGCTTGAATACTCAAGGTACTTCCGTGACCACATGTGAAAGGTCAAAAGAAGAGCAAAGCATGAAGGCGAAATTGGAAAATTCGGTGGAAAAGGAGGAGTCAAATTTTGTGTTGGAACAATTGGAGGAGCCTATGATCATTGAAGAAAAGGGAGACGTAGTTGAAGATTTAGGAGATGTTGAAAGTCCATGGGAATGTAGCATCATGGAGAACTCTTCCAAGAAGCTTGATATTGATGTTGAGGAGGGTGCGCAACCTCCAAGGCATGTCATCGTTGGAGACTTGGAAGAAGCTTATCAAGAGATGGATTCAATCATGGATGAATTTCTCTCTACAATGGAATCCTCTCCCATTGGACATGAAGTTGAAGTTATAGAAGAGTGTGCACAACCTCCCATACCCTTGGGGAGCAATGAGAAAGAGAGCTACCAAGAGGAAAACGTTGGCACGGTGTATGTTGAGATTGAAGAATATGAAGAGGTTGATCAAGAGATGGATTTATTCATCAATGAATTTCTATCCAAAATTGAGTCACCTCCCATTAGGCAAGAAATCAAAGTTCTTGAAGACAACACCAAGCCATGTGATAAAAGGGGAAAGGTTGAAATCGAGGAAGCTCGCAAAGAGGTGGAAATACACAAAGAAGAGCACAAGGAAGTAGACCTTGCATTGTCTAAGTGTGGGGAAGCCTCCCTTCCCAAGTTACCATCCAACACAACATTCAAGTGGGTAAAATTCTTATCCATAAGCTTTGTTTTCTTGCTTGAATATGGTTTGATTGAAACGGATGGACAACTTAGAGCTCTTTGTGGAATTAAAAGCAAGAATGAGTTGTGTAGTGGTTGGAAGTTTGGAATTAAGCTCATTGAGGTCAAAGCTTCAAAATGTGGGAACTATGATTGGATGCATGCTATCTTGTGTTGGTCTAGGAGGAAGACTTGGTATACTCAAGAAAATTCTATGTCTCAACCACCCGGATGGAAGAATCATGATAATCAACTAGAAGATGGGTGTGAGAATAAGATATGGGATCCCGGATCGAAGCATGTCAACCAACTATGGGAGCTCATTTCTTGGGTAGAACTTTGCCCAAGGATGGTGAATTTGGTTGGAATTTCTGTCAACCATTTGAAGAACAATGATCCTTGGAGATTCAAGGATGAGTACAAGCATAAGCCACCATGACAAAGAGCTTCTCAAAATGTCCAACTTAAGGACTCAAACTAAAAGTGCTAGGTGGGAGACACCCCCACCATGGTAAACTCTTTCCATCCTCTTTTAGTTTTGTTTAATAAGTGATTTGAGTTGCCATTGTAGGTAGATTTTCATTTCATATTGATTTGTTTGTAAAGATTAGTTGTTAGTATGTTGTATTTATTAGTAGTAGATGAATAAATTCTAAAATCAAATTGCATTTTTGTGAATTGTTTGATATTTGATTGAATAAAGAAGAGTTTTGGACATTATAGGGAGCTCTTGGGCATTTTTTCTGCTTTTTGGGCAAAAAAAAAAAAACCGGCCATCGGCGCACGAGCACGCTGTGCGCGCGCGCGCACATTGCACTTTTGCAACTTCTGGTACAAAAACCAGAGAGTTGTGCGCGCGTTGTGCCAGCATTGTGCTGGGAGCACAAGCTCATCCACGCGTAAGCGCGCTGTGCGCGCGCGCGCGAATCGTCCCTGCTACATCCACGCGTGCGCGCGCTGTGCGCGCGCGCGCGGATACTCCCAACCTCATCCACGTGTAAGCGTGCGCGCGGATTTGCTCCCTGCTTTTCCCCTTCCTCCTTTCTCCTTCTTTCCTCTTCTCTTCTTCTTTCTTTCTCATTTTTTTTCTTCTTCCTCTCTTGAAAGATTTTTTTTTCTCTTTTCTCTTTTAATATAAAAAAAAAGAAAAATTTTTTTTAATAATAAAAAAAATATAATAAATAAATAAATAAATAAAATACTAAAAAAATAAAAAAAATTAAAAATATATAAAAATTTTTTTTTTCTCTTCTTCCATTTTCTTTTGTCTATTACATTTGCATACTTTTATTCTTTGCATTTTAATTTTGATTCTATAATTTGTTCTCATTTTATTTTCTAAATTTCTCATTTTAATAATGGTGTTGAATTCTCTCACTCAATTGTTGAGAATTTCTTGCATTTGTTTTGGTGCTTCATGACTTGTGTTACATTAATTGTAATATTTGTCAATACACAAGGTTAGTGCTTTAGTCCTTCCTAATTCATTATCCTTTGTTTTTGTACTTCTTCATCATTGAGTTAGGATGGGACCAAATGCTCTCATGCTACCACAAATCTTGTTCGTGTCTATTCTTGTTTGATCTTGATGCTCAACATGCTTTTCATGCTTTGACTTTAATCTTGCATCAAGTATTAGTTGATATGCCCCTTTGCTTATATTATTTTCTTACTCACATGTTGTAGCTACCATGTAGTAGGGAATCATACTCTTATTTGGCATTAGCCCCCGCCTATGTTGTAATTGCCTTGATATCTTTGTTATAGGCTTAATTTTCTTTCCTTTTCTTTCCTTCTAGGTTGGCCACCAAGAAGGGAGAAAGGAAAAATTTCTAAATGGGGCAACAAACAAGTCATCTGCACAACCTTTTGAAGGAACTCATCAATTATCGCAACCCATCCACCTTGCTCTTCTTTGCATGCACCGAGGACGGTGCAATCTTCAAGTGTGGGGAGGTCGTCCGACCGATCTCCGTGGGTACCAATTTCCTTTTCAACACCAATTCTTAGTTTTCTTTGTTAGATTAGTTATTGCATTGCATGATAGGTTACATGTTAGTTAGAATTTATACACATTTTTACTACTTCCTTCTTATTAGGACTACTTGGTTAAAGTGATGAATTCTTTTCCGAGAAACCGTTTTAGGGCAACCTACCAATTTGAAAAATTTTTGTTGAACTTGCTTGAAAGAATGCATTTTGGAACATGGTTTTTGAGCTAAGAACACAAGCAAGTGAGATTTGAGCCTAATGATGTGGTTACCTCTTATAACCACTTATTTTTCCTTCTTGTGTGCATTATTCTCTTCCTATGATTGTAATCTTCAATTTGTTCGATTCTTTATGTCCATTATTTTGTGTATTCATGCATTTATATGATTGAGGCCATCATTTCATTAGCTCACTTACCCAAATGGCCTTACCTTTTATCTTCCTTTGTTAGCCAAATTTGAGCCTACGATTAACCCACTTTGTTCTTAATTTAGCACATTACAAGTCCTAAAGCGAAAAACAATAAAAGTCCTTATTTGGATCTTTGATTAGCTTGGGCTAGTGTATGTGAGTATCATTCAAGTGTGGGAACTTTGGGACATTGGTTGGGATAAAAGGGTGTTTGTGTTTTGTATTTTTATATTGAGAAATTGGGTACATACTCATGTATTGATTAAATGTATAGACCTTATGCATTGATGTTCTTGCATATAGTTTGAAAGAAAAAAAAGAAAAATGAAAAGAAAAAGAAATAAAAGTGAAAAAAAAAGAGAAAAGAAAAGAAAAAAATATATATAGAAAAAGAAAGAAAAACAAAAGCAATAAAGGGGACAAAATGCCCCAAAGTGAAGTCCAATAAGAATCAATGCATAAGTGTTGTGAAATGAAAAGAAAATGCATGAGTATGTGAAAAAGTGAGGAATGGGTAGTTAGATTAGTACTTAATTGCATAGGTCATTATATAGGTTAGGTGGGAAAGTTTCAGTTAATCAAAGATTCAAATCCTAAGTCCACTAGCCAAATATGACCCTACCTTAACCCTAGCCCCATTACAACTTAAGGAAAAGACCTCATGATAATTGTATGCGTGCATTGAATAATTGTTGATTGTTAGATGAAAAACAAATCTTGGGAAGCATGATTAGGGGAGAATTGAGTGAATCAACCCCAAACACCGAGTGACTAGAGTGCAAACACTTCCGGTGAGGGTTCGATGCTCAATTCCTTGATTCCCGGCTTTCACGAGCGTTCTTCTTGCAAGTCTATTTGAACTTCAATTTTTTATATTTGAATTGGTAGGATTCATGAATCGTTATATGATCTTGACCCTACTTGTGCATGTATGACTTGGAGGATTGATTTATTTTTTAACCAAGTAGGTACAACCATTTTGCATCTAGTTGCATTCATGTAGATAGGATGCATATAGATAGGTTACATTGAATAAATGTTGATGCCCTTTGCTTTCTCTTGGCATAAGCATGAGGACATGCTTGGTTTAAATGTGGGGAGGTTGACAAACCCCAATTTGACGGTTTATCTTGTATTGAATTTAGGGGATTTTATCACCTTTTACCCACATTTATTCAATGAAATAGCATGGTTTTGTATATTCTCCTTTAATTGTGCTTAAGAGTGAAAACATGCTTTTTAGGACTCAAAATAGCTAAATTTAATTCACCTTGATTCTATTAGATGCCTTGATATGTTTGTTAAGTGATTTCAGATTTAGGAGGCAAAGATTGAATCAAGGGAATGAAGAAAAAGCATGTAAAGTTGGAGAACTCATGAAGAAATGATGGAACCAAAAAGCTGTCAAGCCTGACCTCTTCGCACTTAATTGACCATAACTTGAGCTACAGAGGTCCAAATGATGCGGTTTCAGTTGGGTTAGAAAGCTAACATCCGGGGCTTCGAAATGATATAAATTTTACCATATGTTGCTTCGCGTTCAGGGGCGCGCACGCACACTTTGTGCACGCGCGCCGATTCTGTCCGTGGCCCACTTTAATGAAATCGTCCCCAGCGGTTTTAGGAGCCTTGTGGGCCCAATCCAACTCATTTCTGATGCTATTTAAGTCAAGTATTGAAGGAGAATCAACATACTTGAGATACTTTTGATCATTAGCTTAGTTTTAGGAGTTAGAGTTAGTTTTAGAGAGAGAAGCTCTCACTTCTCTCTAGGATTAGGAATTAGGGTTAGATTAGGATCTCATAGTTCTAGGTTTAATTCAAGTCTCCTTCTACTTCTACCTTCAAGTGGTGATTGCTACACTTTGGTTCTTCTTTCTATCCCTATCCTCTTGTTGTAATTTCTCTTATTTTGTTTCTAGGTTTTGTAATTGAGATACTCTTGTTCTTTTGTTTTCCTTTAATAATGCAATTTGAGATAATTCATGTGATTGTGATGTTGTTGATTGTTGTTTTGTTAATTCTTTGTAATTGTTGGTTGTTGATTCCTTTTATTCTTACAAATAAAAATGCTTTCTTTCATTACCCTCCAAGTGTTTGATGAAATGCTTGAGAGGATGTTAGAGTAGGATTTTATGTTCTTGGCTTGAGAAGGTAACTTAGGATTTCTTGAGTCACTAGTGTCCAATTGATTGCTAGTTGATAGCCATTAACTCTAGCCTTCATTAATCCAATTAGTGGAAAGCTAGGACTTATGGACTAGGATTGATATAACTCACTTGACTTTCCTTTGTTAATTGATTTAAGGATGACTAAGTGGGATTAATCCTTGCAACTACCATACTTGTGGCTAGTGATAATGATGAAGACCCTTGACAACCAAATCTTGCCAAGACCATTTTGTTAATAAAGTTTTCTTACCATTTACTATTCATGTTTCTCATCTAAAACCCCAAAATAACTCACAACCAATAACAAGACACTTTATTGTAAATCCTAGGGAGAACGACCCGAGGTTTAAATACTTCGGTTTATAGATTTTAGGGGTTTGTACTTGTGACAAACAAATTTTTTTATGAGAGGATTATTGTTGGTTTAGAGACTATACTTCGACGAGATTTCATTTGTAAAATTCTAAACCGTCAAAAATTCAATCATCAGACATTCAGAGCTTTCCCGAAATATATAATAGTCCATACTTTATTCAAGATTAGACAACATAAAGTGGCGCTCAACGCCAGTTCCATGCTGCATTCTGGAGTCAAATGCCAGAAACACGTCACAACCCAGAGTTAAACGCCAAAAACACGTTACAACTTGGCGTTTAACTCCAAAAGAAGCCTATGTACGTGTAAAGATCAAGCTCAGCCTAAGCACACATCAAGTGGGCCCTGGAAGTGGATTTCTGCATCAATTACTTATTTCTGTAAACCCTAGTAGCTAGTCTAGTATAAATAGGACATTTTACTATTGTATTAGACATCTTTGGTCTCAGTTTTATTCCATTGTTCATCTTAGGAGACTATTGATCATGTTTTAGAGGTTGGCCATTCGGCCATACTTGGACCATCACTTATGTATTTTCAACGGTGGAGTTTCTACACACCATAGATTAAGGGTGTGGAGCTATGCTGTACCTCGAGTTTTAATGCAATTACTACTATCTTCTATTCAATTCAGCTTATTCTTGTTCTAAGATATCCGTTGCACTTCAACCTGATGGATGTGATGATCCGTGACACTCATCATCATCCATCCTTATGAACGCGTGATTGACAACCACTTCCGTTCTACCCTAGAACGAGCGCATATCTCTTGGATTCCTTGATCAGAATCTTCGTGGTATAAGCTAGAATTATTGGCGGCCATTCCTGAGAATCCGGAAAGTCTAAACCTTGTCTGTGGTATTCCGAGTAGGATTCAGGGATTGAATGACTGTGACGAGCTTCAAACTCGCAATTGTTGGGCGTGATGACAAACGCAAAAGAATCAATGGATTCTATTCCGACATGATCGAGAACCTACAGATGATTAGCTGTGCTGTGACAAGAGCATTTAGACCTTTTTCACTGAGAGGATGAGAAGTAGCCATTGACAACGGTGATGCCCTGCATACAGCTTGCCATGGAAAAGAGTATGAAGGATTGAAAGTGAGAAAGCAGTATGTTGCAGAGATTCAACAGGGATAAAGCATCTCCATACACTTATCTGAAATTCCTGCCAATGATTTACATAAGTATCTCTATCTTATTTTATGCTTTATTTATTACTAATTTTCGAAAACCTTTATAACCATTTGAATCCGCCTGACTGAGATTTACAAGATGACCATAGCTTGCTTCATACCAACAATCTTCGTGGGATCGACCCTTACTCACGTAAGGTTTATTACTTGGACGACCCAGTGCACTTGCTGGTTAGTTGTGTGAAGTTGTGACAAGGTGTGATTCACGTTTGAGAGCGCTACCAAGTCTTTGGCACCATTGTTGATGATCATAATCTCGTGCACCACCTACTTGCTTCTTGAATTACTTGCTATACATGAATATTACTTGTATATTACTTGTTTGCATATACTTGTGATTGTCTAGTGCTGAGGAGGTTAGATAGGCGGTGGCGATGGGATTGCGTGGAGGGTAGGCTGGCGAAGCTTGTGGGATACAGCGGTGTGATTAGCATTAGTCAGAAATTCCCTAAGTTTAGATAACCTTGTTTACTATTTATAGTTTAAGTTATATATTTTATTAAGCTTGAATATCGGTATCGATGTGAAGTTCTAGAATTGTCTTTGGCATTCAGGAACCTTACATCTTATATAGTTCTTATACCATATGTTGTTGTTATTTTTCAGATGCAGGTTGCAACCCAACACGGTGAGTTTGTGGATATGGTGACAGAGCAGAGTATGATCTTCCTTATGTTTTATTTCACTTTACTTTTGTTGTAGTTATTCTCTCACCTTTTGTTTATTTAACTTTGTTTCCTTAAAGGCTTTATTTCTGAAAATCTTTGAGAGATAGGTTGTTGCTGTTTTAGAACTTCAAAATTCTGTTGTATTCAATTTTACTAGCCGGCCTAAACTCCGCAGGCCGTGACTAGTCCTCTCTTTGGTATATCATACTTATATATACATCTTGTTTATTTTAATTATTATCGTGTGTATCCTGGAGCTATCTACAAAGTTTTACATATATTATGTCTCGTTCTGTTCGTACCTATGCGTTTAGTTATCATGTGTGAACACTTTGCGTTTCATAATTCTGCTTTATACAAAGTAAGCTTTTATTCCTTCATTGGGCTTCTATTATTATTATTTCTCTCTCTCTCTCTCTCTCTCTATATATATATATATATTATGAGCCTTAGAACTATCGTGACACTTTGTTATCCTTCGCTTTACGGCGCGAGGTAAGGCTTAAGGTAACGGGGTGTTACACTTAGCCATGGAGGAAGACACCGACGCAGTTAGACGAAAGGGGATCATTGCAGCGAGAATGAGGGGCTCAACAATGATGGCAAGGGGCTAAGTTGCAACAGCAACCAGAGATGTGATGGTGACTAGAGTTGGGCTAAAGAAGACTTTGGTTCTCTGGGAGACTGGGTATGGACTGAGGGCTGAGGCTGTGAATCTATAATGAAGGCATAAATGACAAATGTTAATCCTTAAAAGCTTATATATATATATATATACTCTAGGGAGGGTAAGGGCGGGTACACCCTAAACACAACCTCACCCTGTCCCACTAGAACACCTTCCCCAAATGTAACCTGCTCCACTCCGGGTCGATTTATTACATGTCCAGTCCTGGGTAGGGGCGAGGCGGGTACTCGCAGGTTCGGATACTCCTACCAACCTTACTTTAAATCTGGAGTTGTTTTCAGTGTGGACTGCCTTTCCTTTGGCTTTGCTTGTTTCCCATGTGTACTTTTCATTTTCTTCCTTTTGTCCTCTTTGGCTTTTGGACCAGCATCCATTCTCCGTAATTACCTTTTCCTTTTATGATCACTTCTTTACCTTTATCCTTTTTATCATAATTTTCCTTATTGTTGGTTCTTGTTCATGTTACCTCTTTAGTTTTTTCTTTATTGATATCTGCCATGCTTGTTGGATTTTTTCTTCCCTCTTGGTTTGTTGTTTTTTGTTGTATTTTGTTTGTCGGGCAATTTTTCTAATCATGATTAATTCTACCACAACTAAAACATATCTGATGTATACCCTTGTATTTCACCTTAAATTATTTGCCATTGATGAGATATCTACCCATTAGAGGTTTAGAAATATCCACTTCAACACACAACCGTGCAAATTTACCTCTATATAGTCCAGCCATTTTCTTGTCCACTTTTATGGTCCTCCCAATCAAGTTTCATATTTTCCTTAAAATTGTTTTATTGTATAGCTCTATTGGGAGTCCTAGCAGTCTGATCCATGCGCTGACCTTATCTATAGTTACTGAAATGGGATTGAAATTTGGATCTCACATCCTCACTGTAAGATGGTGATTATATAACTTCCAAGGACCTTCCATAAGGATAAAATCAAAATCCTCTTTAGAGTAGAAGTTCACTAAATAGAAATCATGTCCCAAATCTATTACATCAATGCTCCCTTTCTTGCTCCACATTGATTCAAATCTTCTTTTCATAGTCACATAACCCACATTTCTTACGAGTAGTTTAACTACAAGAGTGTTCAACCAAGGTTTTCACCGCCTCCTTTTCGTGTCCTTATTTATCACTGTGTTGAACACGCCTTCTTCCATTTTCTCCACCCTTATTTCTCGTTCCATGTCGTTCATAAAAACTTTGTCCTTTTTTTCCTCTCCTAATGCAGAGTTGTCTTCCTCTATATCTTGGTCTTCTAGTTGTCTTCCTCTATATCTTGGTCTTCTTCTATTAAGTACAATATTGGTTCATTTTTAACTGTTTGGGCAAAGAATCTACTCTTCCTTTGTTAACCCTGAGCACTGAGTCCTCCTTCATCCATTCTTCTTTTCTTGGTCTTAAACTTTGTCTTCGTGAGAATCCTTCGTCTTCTTTTCTAACTTTTTTCTTGCTCCTTTGCAACAGGCCTATCTCCTCCATAGTTGGATGATCCTCCCAAGGTATTCATCCTTGGTCTCCATTGCTGGCCATGGCTATAGAGCTTGTTATTGCAAAAAATTATACGGAGAGAAAACTTCAAAAGGTTCGAACCGCTATATTTTTATCTAATATTTTATAGTTAATATTATAGTTGATGATTCCTCGACTAAATCTTCAAAGTGGTCCCTTAGATTCATAGTTTTCACCATTTCAGTCTCTCCAATTCAAAATTACCTATACTGATCTCCGAGATTCAATTCTAGGTCCCATATTGGTCCTTGGACCCTTTCTAGTACCGAATCAGCGAATTAAGTGCTGAATTGGCTCTGACTTGCCACGCTGGACATATGGCTAAACAACATTGTTTCATTTTGGCACTTAAACAAGGTAAAGACGAAAAAAGAAGAGTTTATATGATGTACAAATCATTATATCTCCCTTTATTCTCTAAAACGACTTTTCTTTTTGCCTTATATAAGAGCTAAAACGAAAAGATATTATTTAGCCATGTGTCTAACATGGCAAGTCAGAGCTAGCCCAGCATTTCGTTCATTGATTCAACATTAGAAAGCGCCCAAAGATCAATATAGTGCTTAAAATTAGATCTCAATAACCAATATAATAAATTTTAAATGTGAGGAACTAAAATAATGAATGTCATGAATCTAAAGAACTACTACTAAAATTTAGTTATGATTCTTCTAACGCAGTCCAATTTTAAGGAATTTGGGACCCTTCGTAAGTGGCCCAATAAAATAATAGTTGTGTTGAATCATTGTTTTATTTTTTTGGTCTCCTGTTGAATCATTGTTTAACTCACTATACTATCTTCAATGTCAAAAAAAAAAAAAAAATTCACTATCTTCCAAGACAAAAAAAATATCATTCCGTCCCAAAAAAATAACTCATTATTCATATGTGAATTACTATTTAATATATTTCTTTAGGATCTCAAAAAGTTTATAATGAAATGGAATAATGAACTTATTCGAATTTTATTTTAATTGAATGCCCTCCCATCAATGTAATCAATCCCAAGCATATCTAAAACATAATAAAAATACGAATATACATTTAAATAAGTCTTTAAAAATTTTGTGTCAGGTATTTTTGTTCTTAAAAAAATTTTAATACATTAAAATTTTTAATTTTTATAAAAATAAGACATATAAATTTTTATTTTAATCAGATTTATTAATTTTTATTGGGATAAATAAATTATAAAAAATGCGACGAAATGACTTATATATTTATTTTTATAAAATTCAAAAATTTTAACATAATAAATTTTTTTTAGAAATAAAAACATCTAATTATAAATTTTTTAAACACTTATTTGAATATATACTCTCAAAATAAAAACACGCTACCCCTTTGTAAAGAACCATATGTTCTTATTCAGTTATTATGCTATCGTCGAATATATCATGTACATCATTAAATAAGCTAATAGATATTCCCAGATGCTCTGTTCACAGCCTTCTTTATTGTAATTTTTCTGATTATTTCGTTCATTTTAAAATAATTATCGCTTTAATTTTTTTACATCAAAATGTCTAATGTATTTTTAAACCTATTTTAATTTGTTTCTAATTACATTGGTTTTTAAATGTTAAAGCGACAATTATTTTAAAAAGGGAAGGAATACTAATTAACAACTTTAGGTTTATCTTACGTTAAATGCAGTGACTAATTTCTTTGTTGTAGGAAAACTAAATATAAAATTTATGAACTTTAACACATAATCAGAATCTTTTTTTTCTTTCTAAACCAAAAAAAAATTAAATTAAATTAAAAACCGCAAGTGGTATGCATAACTCATAAATGCATTATGGTGATTGGCGAGGTCCCGTTTGCAAATTGCAATGGTTGAAGTCTTTGTTTGGTATTATTCAATATTGATGGCATTCAAAACTTTCACATTTGGAGTATAGAAGAGAGGAAGAGTTGTTTTCATATGAAGGAAGACCACAGGACAAAGCTCGAGATTACAAAATATCATCATCATAATTATTATTACGTTGATTTGGTAATTTGTATACTATTCGAAGGTATGATGCATGTTTTGTTTTCAATGTCGTAGTTGCTAATTTCTATGAAGATTGAAGAATAATAGGTGAGAATAAGATCTGTCATAAACTGAAGCAAAAACCATAAGTCAAGGCGAAAAAGAAGACCAAACACTGGGGAAGTTAATAATCATTAATCTATTATCATAAAAGATGAGGACGTTGGGTAAATTAAAATAAGACGACAAAATTTTATATTTGTTGTGGTTTAAAAGTATAATTAGATTATTTTTTTAGAAAGATATTTGTTTTCACACTTAATTGTTATAAATTTGATAATAATATTCATTTAGGACAATATAATGAAACTAATAAATTTTTTAATTAACAATAATAAAAAATTCTTAATTTTCTTGAAAAAATTTTTTTTAATACTCTCAATAATTAAATTACAAAAATATTATTTGTACATTAAAATCAGTCACTAATATACTTATGTATAAATACATGTGTGATTTAATTTTTTTTAATATATATTTATATTTTAACATATATTTTATACTAGTGGCTAATTTTAATAATTGATTTTGATATACATATAATATTACTCATTAAATAAATTGTACACTTAGGTAGTGTTTGGTGGAGAGACAGAGACAGAAAGACTGAGACTGAGAGACAAAGACTAAGAGACAGGGATTAAAATAAATCTCAGTATTCTGTTTGGTGCAAAATGGAAGACAGGAGTTGAAACAAGAATGAAACTCTAATTTAATTTGCACAAAGGGTAAAATTGGAATTAATTAATTGAAATAAAAGTATTTTAGGTATAAAATGTTATTAAAGTTTCAGTTTCCATCTCTAAAAATTTCAGTCCCCTGTGTCCCTACTTTTTAGAGGTACTGAAATACTGAAATTTTAGAGACAGAGACAAAAATTTTAGTACCAGTCTCTAAACTAATAAACACGATATTGAGTCTCAGTCTCTCAGTCTCTGTCTCAGTACCTGAAAACTAACACTACCTTAGTACTTATTATTGTGTTTATAAAATAGTGGACAATTACTTCTATATATACATAGCTCGAAGCAATAAAATTAGAAGCACCAAGCAGCCAATGTAACATTAAAAGTCACGTATATTATTTCATGGCTGTGACTTTTCGGCTGCATTATTTCACTATGGAATGGGACGTGGTGTTTTGGTTGGAAATGGAGGAAGATTGTGTATTACTTCTAAGTGGACGTGTCAGGTGTAAGGTCAACACGTAGGGGTATGTTGCCTGCTACACATGGGGACGTGAAGCTATGTGGCAGTATGTGGTTGGATGGAAGAAGAATCACGTGAGGAGAGTGATGACTCAGCACGCCGGGAGCATGATGACGTGGCAAAAGGCGATTGGCTGGTGTGTGTAGCACGTAGAGGGCGTGCTAAGTCATCACGCGGGGGGCGTGATGACATGGCGGAACGTGGTTGGCTTGCGTGGGTATCACATGGGGGGCGTGCTGAGTCAGCATGCGCCCACGTGCTGACACGTGGCAAGGCGTGATTAGCTGAGACAATCAGCACGTGGGAGGCGTGGTGGATGCTCTCCTCTATATAAGGCAGTGTTCGGGTCCATTTTCAATATGAGTAAGAGTGTTTGAGTGTTCTTTGAGTATGTTTGAAGTGTAATGGAGGGTACTGCAAATTTGGTGGTGTATCGCGACGATGAGATAATACATAATACTCATGAGGGAGTGAGGTTTGTGTGCCAGAATCCGTTTTCGTTTATGGTTCCATGCACCATGACGTTAATGGAGTTTCAGAACGGTCTCTGTCAAAGCATGGAGAACGGTACGTTAATGAGAGTGAGCAGAATTCTGTACCAAAATCTGGTTGTAGATTTTGGTGGTCTAATACAGTTTGATACCCTGCCAATCACTAACGAAGTGACTATATAGAATATGTTTAAATTCACCGACAGACTCAGATGTGACAGCCACAGATTGAGCTGTATGCTGAGTTTGAAACCGTAGAGGCGGAAGGGATTCAAAATGATTTAGAGGTAGAGGATGATAGAGCTGCAGTGTACGAAGGAATGAATAGTAACATCGAAGAGGACTTTGAAGCCACTTATGAAGTCGGCGACGAAGACGAAGATGGTGTTGTGGGAGTTGAGACAGTAGCGGAGAATATAGTGGTTCTGCCCTCGATCAGTCCACCGTTGAACGTGCCACCTTTTATGCGTGAGTTGGATCTTGAAGCCATGCATGTACTGGAGTTTCCGGAATATTCAAACATAGGTACGTGATAGGTACGTTTTTGTTAATTTATACTTTAGATTGATTAATAAACGATGATTTTTACTTTCTGTAGGCGCTGCTGATCCTGAGGGCGGAGAGTTCCGGATTGGAATGGAATATAGTTCTAGAAAGTCGGTTGTGACAGCAATTAAAAGTTACACTATCGCCAAAGGAGTTGACTACGACGTGTATGAGTCTGAGCCACAAACGTTCTATGCAAAATGCAAGATGTGTGGGCGTAGGTGCGACTGGCTTATCCGAGCCAGCTTGATACGGAAAAAAGGTTGTTGGGAGATACGCAGATACAATGGTAGGCACACGTGCACAATAGGAGTGATTTCACAGGATCATTCCAAGTTGGACTCGGATACAGTTGCTGAGGCTATAAGGCCATTGGTCAAGACTGACCCGTCCATAAAGGTAAAATCTATAATAGCAGAAGTCCAGTCAAGGTTCAACTATACCATCAGTTACCGAAAGACTTGGTTGGCAAAGCAGAAGTCCATAGCCAAAGTTTTCGGTGGTTGGGAGGAGAGTTTCCAAACCTTGCCTTGGTGGCTCTCGGTTATGGTTCAGAAGATGCCTGGGTCAGTTGTCCAAATAGAAAGATGCCCACTATACAATGGGAATGAGGAGGCGCAAGGGGTAAAAATATTTCATCGCGTATTTTGGAGTTTCAATCCATGCATTAGGGCATTTAGGCATTGCGAGCCCCTAGCTCAGGTTGACAGCACACACCTATATGAAAAGTACAAATGTACACTTCTAGTGGCTGTTGCACAAGATGAGAACCAAAACATTGTGCCTATCGCCTTTGCCTTGGTGGAAGGGGAGACAGCTGATGCGTGGCACTTCTTTCTCAGGAATCTGCGAATACATATTGTTAGAAAAGACGGTGTGGGTATGATCTCAGACCGGCATGAGTCAATTCGGGCAGCAGTAAATCGTTCTGGAGGTGACTGGAAACCTCCAAGAGCATAGTGGATGTTTTGTATAAGGCACATCGTCAGCAACTTCCTACGAGCATTCAAAGTCCCTCACTTGCAAGAGCTTGTGGTCAATATTGGGTATTCAAGAACGGTGGAGGAGTATAACATCAACTATAAGAGGTTAGAAGAGTGAGGTGAGGCATATGCCAGGTGGTGTGACGCCATTTGACTTAGACATTGGGTATTGGCATTCGACGAGGGACATCGATGGGGTCATATGACGACGAACCTTGTCGAGTGCATTAATTCAGTGTTGAAGGGTGCCTGTAATCTACCTGTGTTGGCACTAGTCCGAGCAACATATTATCAGTTAAATAAACTTTTTACGCGGAAGAGTGTTGAGGCTCATGGTGCACGAAATTGTGATCACACTTTTCACAACTCCGGTACAACTAACCAGCAAGTGCACTAGGTCGTCCAAGTAATAAAACCTTACGCGAGTAAGGGTCGATCCCACGGAGATTGTCGGCTTGAAGCAAGCTATGGTCATCCTGTAAATCTTAGTCAGTCGGATTCAATTGGATATGAGTTTTGATAATTGATTAAATTAAAATAAAGATACTTATGTAATTCATTGGTGGGAATTTCAGATAAGCATTTGGAGATGCTTTGTTGCTTTTGAACCTCTGCTTTCCTATTGTCTTCTTCGAATCATGCGTGCTCCCTTCCATGGCAAACTGTATGTTGGTGGATCACTATTGTCAATGGCTACCATCCATCCTCTCAGTAAAAATGGTCTAGCTACGATTTCTGTACGGCTAATCAACTATCGGATCTCTCGTCTCGGATGAAAAATACAAGGCACAGCTACCGCACGGCTAATTATCTGTCGGTTCTCACTTTTGTCGAAATAGGATCTCCCTATCCTTTTGCACACTGTCACTGTACCCAACATTCGTAAGTTTGAAGCTCGTCACAGTCATCCCATCCCAGATCCTACTCGGAATATCACAGACAACGTTTAGACTTTCTGGATCTCAGGAATGCTGCCAATTGGTTCTAGCATATACCACGAAGGTTCTAATCTCATGGATTCGAAAGCTCTGTTGTCAAGAGAGGCAAGTCAAATCTGTGGATCAGAGATCCAAGAGACTATACTCCGGCTGTCGTTCAATGACTACGTTGAACATCATGTAGACCGCTTGTGGTTGTCAGGCACACGGATCTTGGCTAAGCGAGTAACAAAGATAGTTGGTGATTGTCACGGGTCACCCCTTCATTTTGACTTAACTGAATTATGTATGAGAGTATATCTTGGAGAAGAAGTAAGCGTGAATTGAAAGAGAAACAATAGTACTTGCATTAATTCATGAAGAACAGCAGAGCTCCGCACCTTAATCTAGGAGGTGTAGAAACTCCACCGTTGAAAAATACATAAGAGAAAAAGGT
Organism: Arachis stenosperma; assembly: GCF_014773155.1. Classification (NCBI taxonomy): domain Eukaryota; kingdom Viridiplantae; phylum Streptophyta; class Magnoliopsida; order Fabales; family Fabaceae; genus Arachis; species Arachis stenosperma. Next base: position 110,127,422 of record NC_080377.1, read on the forward strand.
CTAGGCATGGCCGAATGGCCAGCCTCCCCAAATATGAAAAATGGCATAAAAGTGATAAAAAGATCAATGATGATCCCAAGATGAAATACAATAGTAAAAAGTGCTATTTATACTAAACTAGTTACTAGGGATTACATAAAATAAGTAACTAAGTGCAGATAGTACAGAAATCTACTTCCGAGGCCCACTTGGTGTGTTCTTGGGCTGAGCTTTTAGCTTTACACGTGCATAGGCCTTTGCTGGAGTTAAACGCCAGTTTGGATGCCAGTTTGGGCGTTTAACTCCAGTTCTGGTGCCAGTTCCGACGTTTTACGCCAGAAAAGGGTCTCTGGTGGGCGTTTTAACACCAGTTTGGACCATCAAATTTTGGGAAAAGTATGGACTATTATCTGTTGCTGGAAAGCCCAAGTTGTTAGCTTTCCAACCCAATTGAGAGCGCGCCAATTGGACTTTTGTAGCTCCAGAAAAACGTGTTTGAGTGCAAGGAGGTCAGAATCCAACAGCATCCGCAGTCCTTTCTCAGCCTCTGAATCAGATTTTTGCTCAGATCCCTCAATTTCAGCCAGAAAATACCTGAAATTACATAAAAACACACAAACTCATAGTAAAGTCCAAAAATGTGATTTTTTCATAAAAACTAATAAAAATATAATAAAAAGTAACTAAAACATACTAAAAACTATGTAAAAACAATGCCAAAAAGCGTATAAATTATCCGCTCATCACAACACCAAACTTAAATTGTTGCTTGTCCCCAAGCAACTAAAATAAGATAGGATGAAAAGAAGAGAATATACAATAAATTTCAAAATATCAATAAATCTTAGTTCCAATTAGATGAGCGGGACTAGTAGCTTTTTGCTTCTGAACAGTTTTGGCATCTCACTTTATTCTTTGAAGTTCAGAATGATTGGCATCCATAGGAACTCAGAATTCAGATAGTGTTATTGATTCTCCTAGTTTGGCATGTTGATTCTTAAACACAGCTACTTTATGAGTCTTAGTCGTGACCCTTAGCATTTTGTTTTCCAGTATTACCACCGATACATAAATGCCACGGACACATAACTAGGTGAACCTTTTCAGATTGTGACTCAGCTTTGCTAGAGTCCCCAGTTAGAGTTGCCCAGAGTTCTTAAGCACACTCTTTTGCTTTGGATCACGACTTTAACCACTCAGTCCCAAGCTTTTCACTTGGACTTACATAACACAAGCACATGGTTAGGGACAGCTTGATTTAGCCGCTTAGGCCAGGATTTTATTCCTTTTGGATCCTTTTCACCCTTGTCCTTTAGTTTAAAGGGTTAGTGGCTTTTTCTGCTTGCTTTTTCTTTTTCTTTATTTTTCTTTATTTTTTGCATTTTTTCGCAAGCTTTGTGTTTTTTGCTGCTTTTTCTTGCTTCAAGAATCAATTTTTTATTTTTCAGATTATCAATAACATTTTTCTTTTTTTCATTATTCTTTCAAGAGCCAATAATTTTAACATTCATAAACTTCACTATAAAAAATATTCACTATTCAAGCCTTCATTCAGAAAACAAAAAGTATAGCCACCACATCAAAATAATTAAACGAATTTCAAGATAAATTTCAAAATTCATGTACTTCTTGTTCTTTTGCAAATAGAAGCATTTTTTATTTAAGAAAGGTGAAGGATTCATGGAACATTCATAGCTTTAAGACATAGACTCTAAACACTAATGATCATGTAATAAAGACACAAACATAGACAAAACATAAAGCAAATGAAACGAAAAACAGAAAAATAAATAATAAGGAAATTAAAGAACGGGTCCACCTTAGTGACAGCGGCTAGTTCTTCCTCTTGAAGATCCTATGGAGTGCTTGAGCTCCACAATATCTCTTCCTTGCCTTTCTTGCTCCTCCCTCATGGCTCTTTGATATTCTCTGATTTTATGAAGGATGATGGAGTGCTCTTGGTGCTCCATCCTTAGTTGCTCCATGTTGGAACTCAATTCTCCTAAAGAGGTGTTGAGTTGCTCCCAATAGTTGTGTAGAGGGAAATGCATCCCTTGAGGCATCTCAGGAAATTCTTGATGAGGGACTTCCTCATGCTCTTATTGAGGTCCATGAGTGGGCTCTCTTGTTTGCTCCATCTTATTTTTAGTTATAGACTTGTCTGCTTCAATGAGGATGTCTTCCTCTATGAAAATTCTGGTTGAATTGCATAGGTGATAGATGAGATGAGGGAAGGCTAACCTTGCCAAAGTGGAGAGCTTGTCAGCCACCTTTTATAGTTCTAGAGGTATGATCTCATGAACTTCCACTTCCTCTCCAATCATGATACTATGGATCATGATAGCCGGATCCACAGTTACTTCAGACCGGTTGCTAGTAGGAATAATAGAGCGTTGGATAAACTCCAACCATCCTCTAGCCACGGGTTTGAGGTCAGGCCTTCTCAATTGAACCGACTTGCCTTTGGAGTCTCTCTTCCATTGGGCTCCTTCCACATAGATGTCCATGAGGACTTGGTCTAACCTTTGATCAAAGTTGACCCTTCTAGTGAAAGGATGGGGATCTCCTTGTATCATTGGCAAGTTGAATACCAACCTCACGATTTTCGAACTGAAATCCAAGTATTTCCCCCGAAACATTGTGAACCAATTCTTTGGGTTCAGGTTCATACTTTGATCATGGTTCTTAGTGATCCATGCATTAGCATAGAACTCTTGAACCATTAAGATTCTGACTTGTTGGATGGGGTTGGTGAGAACTTCCCAACATCTTCTCTGAATCTCACGTCGGATCTCCGGATATTCACTCTTTTTTAGCATGAAGGGGACCTCATGGATCACCTTTTTCTTGGCCACAACTTCATAGAAGTGGTCTTGATGGACCTTTGAGATGATTCTTAACATATCCCATGACTCGGAGGTGGAAGTAACTGCCTTTCCTTTCCTCTTTCTAGAGATTTCTCCGGCCTTAGGTGCCATTAATGGTTATGAAAAAACAAAAAACATAGCTTTTTCCTATACCAAACTTAAAAGGTTTGCTCATCCTCGAGCAAAAGAAGAAATAAGGGAGGAGAAGAAGAAGAAATGGAGGATATGGAAGGGAATGAATGGTTTGGTCAAGGGGGTTATGAAGTGTTTGTGATGTGTGAAAGTGAAAGAGTAAGGAGGGGTATTTATAGGGTAAGGGAGAGAGGGAATCCGTGTGAGAGGGGTGGGGTTTGGGAGGGAAATATTTTGAATTTGAAAGGTGAGGTAGGTGGGGTTTATGATAGGTTTTTGGGGAATAGTGGATGGATGTAAGTGGTGAAGAGATTATGGGGAAGAAGGTAGGATTTGATAGGTGAATGGTGTTTGGGGAAGAGTGTTATGGAAAGGTGTGAAGAGGAGAGAGAGTGAGTTGGGATAGGTCGGGATCCTGTGGGGTCCACAGAATCCTGAGGTGTCAAGGATTTCTCATCCTTGCACCTTTCTGGCATTTAAACGCCCCTAGATAGCCCTTGCTGGCATTTAAACGCTCGTCTGCTGCCTTTCCTGGCGTTAAACGCCAGGCTGATGCCCCCTTTCTGGCGTTTAACGCCAGCCATACACCAAACACCCTTTTCTGGCATTAAACGTCAGTTTGTCTGCCAATTCTGGCATTTAACACCCAGAATGCTGCCAGATTGAGCGTTAAACGCCCATTCTGCTATCCTTACTGGCGTTAAACGCCCATTCTGCTATCCTTACTGGCGTTTAAGCGCTAGTAAGCCTGTCCTCCAGGGTGTGCTATTTTTGATGCTATTTTTTATTCCGCTTTAGTTCTGCAGTTGTTTTTATGACTCCACATGATCATCAACCTAAAGAAAACATAAACTAACTATGGAAAATAAAATGAAAAAGTAATTAACATAGATAAATAAAATTGGGTTGCCTCCCAATAAGCGCTTCTTTAATGTCAATAGCTTGACAGGAAGCTCTTACAGAGCTTCACAAATGCTCAAAGCATGATTGTGGCCTCCCAACACCAAACTTAGAGTTTGAGTGTGGGGCCTCTGCTTGACTCTGTATAGAGAGAATTGGATGAAGCTTTTCATGCTTCTTCTCCATGTTTACAGAAGAATATCCTTGAGCCTTAAACACAAGGTAATCCTCATTCAATTGAAGGACTAACTCTCTTCTGTCCACATCAATCACAGCCCTTGCTGTGGCTAGGAAGGGTCTTCCAAGGATGATGGATTCATCCTCATCCTTTCCAGTGTCTAGGATTATGAAGTCAGCAGGGATGTAGAGGCCTTCAACCTTCACTAAGACGTCCTCTACAAGTCCGTAAGCATGTTTCATTGATTTGTCTACCATCTCTAGTGAGATTCTTGTATCTTGTACCTCAAAGATCCCTAGTTTCTCCATTAGATAGAGTGGCATGAGGTTTATACCTGACCCCAGGTCACATAGAGCCTTCTAAAAGGTCATGGTGCCTATGGTACAAGGTATTAAGAACCTTTCGGGATCCGGTTTCTTTTGAGGTAATGTCTGCTGAACCAAGGTTCAGTTCACTGATGAGCAATGGAGATTCATTCTCCCAAGTCTCATTACTAAATAACTTGGATTTCAGCTTCATGATTGCTCCTAGATACCGAGCAACTTGCTCTTCAACAATATCTTCATCTTCTTCAGAGGAAGAATACTCATCAGAACTCATGAATGGAAATAGTAAGTCCAGTGGAATCTCTATGGTCTCTATATGAGCCTCAGATTCCTTTGGTTCCTCATTACAGAACTTCTTAGTGGTCAGTAGACGTCCATTGAGGTCTTCCTCACTGGAAATCACTACCTCTTCCTCCTCTATAGGTTCGGCCATTTTGGTTATATTGATGGCCTTGCACTCTCTCTTTGGATTCTCTTCTGTATTGCTTGGGAGAGTACTAGGAGGAGTTTCAGTAATTCTTTTACTCTGCTGACCCACTTGTGCCTCCAAATTTCTGACGGAGGATCTTATTTCAATCATAAAATTGAGAGTGGCCTTAGATAGATCAGAGACTATGGTTGCTAAGCCAGAGAGGCTCTGCTCAAAATTCTATGTCTGTTGCTGAGAAGATGATGGAGAAAGCTTGCTATTGCCAAACCTATTTCTCCCACCATTATTATTATTGAAGCCTTGTTGAGGCTTCTATTGTCTTTCCATGAGAAATTTGGATGATTTTTATCCATGAAGGATTATAGGTGTTTCCATAGGATTTTCCCATGTAATTCACCTCTTCTATTGTAGGATTCTCAGGGTCATAAGTTTCTCCTTCAGAGGAAGCTTCTTTAGTACTGCCGGATGCAGCTTGCAATCCAGTTAGATTCTGAGAAATCATGTTGACTTGCTGAGTTAATATTTTGTTCTGAGCCAATATGGCATTCAGAGTATTAATCTCAAAAACTCCTTTCTTCTGAGTCATCCCATTACTCACAAGATTTCTTTTAAAAGTGTACATGAACTGATTATTTGCAACCACCTCAATGAGTTCCTGAGCTTCAGCAGGGGTTCTCTTTAGATGAAGAGATCCACCAGAAGAATAGTCCAATGACATCTTGGACAATTCAGACAGACCATCATAGAATATATCCAAGATGCTCCATTCTGAAAGCATGTCAGAAGAACACCTTCTAATCAATTGCTTGTATCTTTCTCAAGCTTCATAGAGGGATTCACCTTCTTTCTGTCTGAAGGTTTGGACGTCCACTCTAAGCTTGCTCAGCTTTTGAGGTGGAAAGAACTTGGCCAAGAAAGTAGTGACCAACTTATCCCAAGAGTTCAGGCTTTCTCTAGGTTGTGAGTCCAACCATATCCTAGCTCTGTCTCTTACAGCAAAAGGGAAAAGCATAAGTTTGTAGACCTCGGGATCAACTCCATTGGTCTTAACAGTATCACAGATCTGCAAGAATTCAGCTAAAAACTGATGAGGATCTTTCTATGGAAGTCCATGAAACTTGTAATTCTACTGCATTAGAGAAACTAATTGAGGCTTAAGCTCAAAGTTGTTTGCTCCAATGGTAGGATATGAGATGCTTCTTCCATAGAAGTTGGAAGTTGGTGCAGTATAGTCACCAAGCATCTTCCTCGCATCTCTAGCATTATTGTTGGGTTCGGCTGCCATGTCTACTTTTTTTCGAGATTTTCTGTAAGGTCCTCTCTGGAGTGTTATGCTTTAGCTTCTCTTAGCTTCCTCTTCAGAGTCCTTTCAGGTTCAGGATCAGCTTCAACAAGAATGTCCTTATCTTTGTTCCTACTCATATGAAAAAGAAGAGAACAAAGGGAGTAATGGAATCGTCTATGTCACAGTATAGAGATTCCTTTATGTGTGTATAAGAATAGAAGAACAGAAGAATGAGAAGAGAGAGGGGATGGGTAATTCGAATAGAGAGAAGAGAGAGGGGTTCAAATTATGAGTAGAAGAGAAGTGTTAGTGATTAAATAGAATAAATAGAAAGGGATGAGAGAGAGAGTATTCGAATTTTAAGAAGAGGGAGAAGAAAAATATTTTTATTTTTATTTAATTAATTAAGTTGGTTTCGAAAATATTAAATGAAATAAAATAAAATTAGAATTTAAAACAATTAGTTAATTAAAAAGAATTTTGAAAAAATGGTGGGTGATTTTTGAAAATTAGAAGTGAAAGAAATAGTTAGGAGGTTTTGAAAAAGATAAGAAATAGTAAGCTCCTTTAAAATTAAAACAAACAAGTCAAGAGGTTAGTTGAAAACGATTTGAAAATAATTTTGAAAAGATAAGAAGTTAGAAAAAGATTTTGAAATTAAAATTTTAAAAAGATATGATTGAAATTTATTTTGAAAAAGAGTTGAAAGAGAAATTAAAAAGATTTGATTTTTAAAATTAAAGTTGATAACTTGACTAACAAGAAACTAAAAGATATGATTCTAAAATTTAAAGATTGAACCTTTCTCACTACAAGAAAATGGAACATTTGTAACAAAAAATTTGTATCAAATTTAAAATTGTTACAAATTATAGTTTTTTTGTAACAATAATTACTTATTGTTACAAAATAAGAATATTTTGTAACAATAAAAAAATTTGTTACAAAACATTTCAATATTTTGTAACAACTTGATTTATTTTGTTACAAATTATGTTGGCTTTCGTATCAAATTGTTGTTTTGTTACAAAATATTATAATGTTTTGTAACAAAAAATTATATTGTTGCAAAAATTCAAAATATTTTGTAACAAAATATCTATTTGTTTCAAAAGCTCTAAATATTTTGTAACAACAAATTAATTTGTCACAAAATATAATATTTTTGTAACAAGTTATTTATTTGTCACAAAATTCAAAGATTTTTTGTAACTAATAAAAATTTTGTTTCAACATACTAAATGTAAGACTTTGTGTAAGATCTAGAAATTTTAGAAGATCTTATTAAGAGCTCATTTAGATTTATTTATCATTAAGTATTTTAATCCCTGAAATTATTTTATTAAAGATGATTAAATCAAATTTTGATTAATTGAGTTTAAAATCATTTAAAATTTTATCTGATTTTATAATTATTGAATTATTTTCTATATTTAAATTATAAAATTTAATAAATGTAAAATAATAAGAATTTTATACGATTCGATTTAAATAATCGAGATTTCAAAATTTAATACTAATATTTTTATAAATAAAGAAAATTAATTATATTATCTTATAATTTCAATTAGAGTATTTGATTTCAAATCAATTAATATTTTAATATAATAAATAATATTTTAGAATAATTTTAGAAATTTAATTAGTTTTCAGATAAATCTTAAAACTCAATTTATCCAAAATTCTTAATTTTATGTTTTCTCCCAAATTAAACTCTAATTTTCAAATTAAATACAAACCTTAAATTTAACCAAATTAAACCCTAACCCCACTCATCTAACCCTAGCCCTCTTACTCACTCACCCACTGCCAGCCCCTCTCCCCATATACACACAACACGACCTCGGCAAACCAAAAAGGAAAGAAAAGAAAACGGGGATTAAGGGAGACGAGAGAAAGAAGGTTGCGATCGGAGAGGAGAGAGTGCTGCGAGCCAGGGACATCGCGAGGAAGGAGAGGAGCCGTCGCGCTCGGCCGCTGCCAGTTCCGTCGCATCCTGCGCTGCGCCATCGCCGCCCAGACCGTGTCCGTTTCGTTCAGCCACCGCTGCTGCCGTCGTGTGGGTGAGAGGGAGAAGCTGAGAAAGGCTCAGCCGCGAGAACCAGAGGCGCGTGAGAGAGGGAAGACGCGATCGACGAAGGGAAGGGAAAAGGGTTTCACCGCCGCGGTGTCCTGCCACCACTGCTGACCATCGCTGCTGCCACTAGGGTTTACCGCCGCCGCTGTGCCTTGCTATCGCCATCAGAGCCGTCGCTGATGAAGGAAGCCCGAACGCCACCGCTGGGAAGGAGGCTTGGCCGTCACCGAACCACCGCGCCACCGTAGCTGTCGCCAGGAAGGTTGTTGTAGCTTGCTGGAGCCTTTGCCGCCATCAGAGCTCATCTTTATACTCTGTTCTGCCTCTGGGTTCTGTGAGTTGCCGGAGCCTTTGCCACCATCAGAGCTGTTGTTTGGTTGGTGCCGCTGCTGCTATCAACGCCGATGGATATTGAAGCTACTGTTGTTGATGCGAGCTAAAAATAAAAAGAGGTTTGCGGCGTTTGATTTCCTCGGATTGAGACATCGAGGTAGGAAATTTATTTTTAAAGTTAAACATTTTTAATTTAGAATGTCCACAAAGTTATTTGGATAAGTGCAAATGGTTAACAATGGTTAAGAATTTCTTAATTGACATGAATGACTTGAAATGCATTTGAAATTAGTTAGTTGTTGTGATTATTCTGAGCTTTGATTGAATTTAGATGCTGTTGTGAACAATGATTTTGTTTAATTTATTAAATTGAAATATGCCGAGTTAATTATTGAAAAGCTCTCGTATGGATAATTGATGAATTGAGTTTGGATTGTTGCTGTGAATGTAATTGATTTTGTTGTTATGAGAGACTAATTGATAGAAATAAGCTTGGTTTGAGATTGTGAAATTTGGATTAAGTTTGATGATGTTTTAGTGTTTCAATTGGAGTATTGAATTCAAGTTATGGTTGTGAATGTTTTTGGGTTCAATTTAGTTCAGTGAGTAGTAGTTGTACTTTTTTTCCATTGATCTGTTACTCCTCTGAAGTCTGAACTCTCTCAGTACTACCTCGCCCATCAATGGAGATTGAGACGAAGATAAATTATATGGACCCTGTTAAAATCGCCCTCAACTTGCTCTGCGTTTTCCTCCTTCAACCAATGGATATGATCAAGGTTCTAATCTAAATTTCTTTTGCCTTTCTTCTTTTTTTTTGGGTTGATTTAATGTATGATCCTCTGATTATGGTGTAGGTGAGGATGCAACTAGGTCAAGGATCAGGTGCGCAGATCGCATCCAACATTCTCAAAACAAAAGGGGGTTATGCCACCTTTTATAGGGTATTTCTCATTTCCTTTCATCACAATCATTTTTATTCGAATGTCATGCCGTTCCCAATCTGCATTTGAACATGTGTGTTATGAGTTATTACTATAGCTCATATTATTGTTACTATTATTGTTACTTTTAGCTGTTGCTCATTTTGGTCCAACTTTAATGTTCATTTCTTATTATTATTTAAAATAATCATATCATCTAGATGAACAATACCCTATCCTTTGTTCTCTTAGTGTCAAACTTGATTCTTAACATAGGGTCTATCTGCTACACTAATCCGGCTGCCTCTGCATAGAGCTGTTAAATTTGGATCATATTCGTGAGTTTTTGTCATTCTTAACAATATTTGCTTTCTATCCTTTGGTCTCACTACTTGTATGCTTATGATGGAATTGCACCGTGTTCTTAACAATACTCCTTTACTTTGGCTTGATTGATTTTCTGTTGAATTAATGGATAAACTGTTGTGCCCCTACTGCTTGCAAGTGTAATGGTTATTAACTTCAATGAATAGAATGCTGCCTGAATCCATTACCTTTGTTCATTTTACTGTTTTGGGTGCTGTATGATAGGTCATTGATTGCTGTTCTGTTGAGTGCTGCTCTGCTTCTTGCTGGTTGGATTGGTTTTAATTGTATCTTCATATTTTCTTGCTGGAATTTGCTTATTTACTTGCTTCTTATGAATTCATTATGATTTTTTGTATTTTTAACTGTCAAAGAATTCATATGAAATTTGAATTGATTGATTGAAATTATGAAATAGGTAAATTTACTGCTGAAATGCTGCCGGAATTTATCTTAATCTATTTTCAATATTCATCTTTGATTCAATTAATTGATTGAGTTGGTATTTAATTGCTTTTGGTTTTCAACTATTGCTAAGCTCAATTGATTGATTATCCGGCTAAGTGCTTCACTGTTTTGGTTGTTGGAAGCTGGAAGCTTCGGGTTTTATTATTTACTATTTGGTTGTTGTCCTATTTGGTTGATCAATTAAACTGCATTGTGTTGTTTGAGCAAACAAGTTCTATTTGACGAATTTCTGTGTCAAAATAGACCATTGTTTGCTACATGATTTCTGATTGCCTCAAGATATTTCTTTGCAAGTTGTGGTCATGCCTTTAACATTTTTTGCCCTTTTTTTTCATACTAAATTACTCCTATGCATTGAATAGTTCAAGTGAATTTTCAAATTGAACACGAACTTGAAATTCTTTTAAAAAAAAAAGAGCCTCTTTTGCATGCTCTCACAAGGTTGAAGATTTCTTTCTACCAATGTGGCTAATTTGATTTATTTTATTCATGCCTAACTTACCTTAAGTCACATAGGGAATGAATTTTTCAAGTCTTGTCTCAACCTTGTGACTTTTATGCTTCATTGGAATTTGGTGTTTGAATGTTCTTTGGCTTACCTGTTTCTTTATATTTCTAACTTAGTCAATACCAAATTGTTTTAATTTATGCCACTTACTTGTGATTGATATTTACTTGATTATGTGCTCTACACATACATGTGTATCACTTATTTTGGCATTTTGACTTGTTGAGAAGTGAATACAAACTTGCTTGTTTTGAAAATTTAGAAACCTTTTGAACTTAAGGAACTTTTGACTATGCACCTAACTTTTTGTTTCGGTTTTTCTTATTTACAGGAGTGTTAAAATGGTGACCACATGCTACCTTGAGGGCTCAAGAATATTTTGATTCATAGAGACACTAATCTATGTTAGAACTTTTAACTTTTGGTTGAACTTGTGTAAGACATATAACTTGTAGAACTAATCAATGTACTCACTAATATTATTTTGTTTTAAAACAATGTTAGATAAATAAGGCATGTTTGAATTATGTATGTTTTTACATATTATATAAATGTAGACTTGTATAGTAAAATAGTTAATATATTAGTTAATTAAAAATATAATTTAGTAAATTATGCATGTAATTTGTAATAAAAAAAGTTGTTACAAAATAATTAATTTGCTTTTGTAACTAAAGAAAAAAAATGTTACAAAATCATGTTACATTTTGTAACAAAATTTTTTGATAGAAAAAAAATTGACTGACACGAAAAATATCTTCAAGATCAAAATTTGTTACCACTTTTGTAACGGCTTCTGGTTTTTTGTATCAGAAAAAATTGTTACAAAATATGGTATTGAATTGTAACAGTTCCATTTTTCGTTACAAAAACTTTTTGTAACGGGACTTACTGCAATGGACCCTTTTTTTGTTACAAAAAACTTTTGTTTCAAAATTTTGACGTTTTGTAACAATATTTTTTGTTACAAATGCGCCTTTTTCTTGTAGTGTCTTAACAAGAAAGTAACAAACTTGAAATTTTTGAATCAAAACATTAATTGTTAGCAAGAATTTTCGAAAATATGAAATAAAATTAAAAAAATAAATTTTTGAAAAATTAGTTTTAAAATTTTTTAAAACATTAAAAAAATTAAAAGATGAACGTTTAAAATATGTTTGATGCAAAAAGTTATGAATTAAAACATGAAAAATTGAAAAAAATCAAATTGGAAACCAAAATTACCTCCTTCTGTCATCCTGGCGTTTAACGCCCACTTGACTGCCTCTTTGGGCGTTTAACGCCCAGCCAGATACCCTGGCTGGCGTTAAACGCCAGGAATCCTTCTTTACTGGGCGTTTTTGTGAACGCCCAGAATGCTGCCATTTCTGCCATTAAACGCCCAGAATGCTGCCCATTCTGGCGTTTAACGCCCAGAATGATACGTTTTACTAGCATTAAACGCCCAGAATGATAGCCATTCTGGCGTTTAACACCCAAAATGCCTCATTACTGGCGTTTTAACGCCAGTGAGCTCTTTTTCTCTGTGATTCTTCTGCTTTATATTTTGATCCTTCATTTCTCTATATTATTTACTGAAAAGATATATATATATATATATATATATATATATATATATATTTTAATTTGAAATTTTGACTTGACTAACAAGAAACAACTAAATTTTAAAAATTTTTGACCAAGTCAACTCAAAATTTCGAAAATTATGAGAAGAAAAAGGAAAAGATATTTTTTGACTTTTGAATTTTTAATGGGGAGAGAGAAAAACAACAAAATGAAACAAAACATAAAAATTTAAGATCAAAACAAATAATGCATGCAAGAACACTTTGAATATCAAGATGAACACCAAGAACACTTTGAATATCAAGATGAACATCAAGAACATATTTTTGAAAATTTTTAAGAAAAGAAAGACATGCAAGACACCAAACTTAAAAATTTTTAATGTTTAGACACCATGAATTCGAAAATGCACAAGAAAAACAAGAAAAGACACAAAACAAGAAAATTTTAAAGATCAAGCAAGGAAAATCATCAAGAACAACTTGAAGATCAAAAAAGAACACAATGAATGAATTTTCAAAAATTTAAGAAAAATTTAAAAAATGCAATTGACACCAAACTTAAAATTTGACACAAAACTCAAACAAGAAACACAAAATTTTTTTGGTTTTATTATTTTACTAAAATTTTTTTGTAATTTTTTGTATTTTTTTTCGAAATTATTATGGAAAAACTTTTTGAAAAGAAAATAAAGGTTGAAACAAGAAAGAAGGTTACCTAATCTAAACAACAAGATGAACCCTCAGTTGTCCAAACTCGAACAATCCCCGGCAACGGCACCAAAAACTTGGTGCACAGAATTGTGATCACACTTTTCACAACTCTGGTACAACTAACCAGCAAGTGCACTGGGTCGTCCAAGTAATAAAACCTTACGTGAGTAAGGATCAATCTCACGGAGATTGTCGGCTTGAAGCAGGCTATGGTCATCCTGTAAATCTTAGTCATGCGAATTCAATTGGTTTTGAGTTTTGATAATTGAAAGATAAATAAAACGTAAATTAAAATAAAGATACTTATGTAATTCATTGGTGGAAATTTCAGATAAGCGTTTGGAGATGCTTTGTTGCTTCTGAACCTCTACTTTCCTATTGTCTTCATCCAATCATGCGTGCTCCCTTCCATGGCAAGCTGTATGTTGGTGGATCACCGTTGCCAATGGCTACCATCCGTCCTCTCAGTAAAAATGGTCCAGCTTTGGTTTCTGTACGGCATCAGCTGTCAGATCTCTCGTCTCAGATGAAAAATACCAGGCACAGCTACCGCACGGCTAATCATCTGTCGGTTCTCACTTGTGTCGGAATAGGATCTCTCTATCCTTTTGCACACTGTCACTGCGTCCAATATTCGTGAGTTTGAAGCTCGTCACAGTCATCCCATCCCAGATCCTACTTGAAATACCACAGACAAGGTTTAGACATTCCGGATCTCAGGAATGCTGCCAATTGGTTCTACCTTATACTACGAAGGTTCTAATCTCACAGATTCGAAGGCTCTGTTGTCAAGAGAGGCAAGTTAAATCCGTGGATCAGAGACCCAAGAGACTATACTCCAGCTGTCGTATAATGACTACGTTGAACATCATGTAGACCGCTTGTGGTTGTCAGGCACGCAGATCTTGGCTAAGCGAGTAACGAAGATAGTGGGTGATTGTCACGGGTCACCCCTTCATTTTGACTTAATTGAATTAAGTACGAGAGTATATCTTGGAGAAGAAGTAAGTGTGAATTGAAAGAGAAACAATAGTACTTGCATTAATTCATGAAGAACAGCAGAGCTTCGCACCTTAATCTATGAAGTGTAGAAACTCCACCGTTGAAAAATATATAAGAGAAAAAGGTCTAGGCATGGCCGAATGGCCAGCCTCCCAAAATATGAAAAATGGCATAAAAGTGATAAAAAGATCAATGATGATCCCAAAATGAAATACAATAGTAAAAAGTGCTATTTATACTAAACTAGTTACTAGGGATTACAGAAAATAAGTAACTAAGTGCAGATAGTGCAGAAATCCACTTCCGGAGCCCACTTGGTGTGTGCTTGGGCTGAGCTTTGAGCTTTTCACGTGCATAGGCCTTTGCTGGAGTTAAATGCCAGCTTGGATGCCAGTTAGGGCGTTTAACTCCAATTCTGGTACCAGTTCCGGCATTTTACGCCAGAAAAGGGTCTCTGGTAGGCGTTTTAACGCCAGTTTGGGCCATCAAATCTCAGGAAAAGTATAAACTATTATCCATTGCTGGAAAGCCCAAGATGTTAGCTTTCCAGCCCAATTGAGAGCGTGCCAATTGGACATCTGTAGCTCCAGAAAAATGTGTTTGAGTGCAGGGAGGTCAGAATCCTACAGCATATGCAGTCCTTTCTCAGCCTCTGAATAAGATTTTTGCTCAGATCCCTCAATTTTAGCCAGAAAATACCTGAAATTATAGAAAAACACACAAACTCATAGTAAAGTCCAAAAATATGATTTTTGCATAAAAACTAACAAAAATATAATAAAAAGTTACTAAAACATACTAAAAACTATGTAAAAATAATGCCAAAAAGCGTATAAATTATCCGCTCATCAGCTCACGAACGCAAGCGTGCTGGATTTACTTATTCCGTATTTGCATAACAGCGGATAGAGACAAATATGCAATAGGCTGGGAATATAGTTGTGAACCGTTTTGACAGACGGAATGAGGTATTCGAAGTGCGCAAAATGATTAGCGGAAAGGTGTCAGTCGTTGATCTTGCGCGACGGATGTGTGACTGTGGGCACTTTCAGGTGGAACGACTACCATGTCGCCATGTTATTGCTTGCTGTGCTAACCAGTGTCTCGATTGACAGCTGTATGTGCATGACGTGTACAAGATGACAAAGGTTCGTAAGGTATATAGATTTGAGTTCACACCGATAGGTGAACCCAAGACATGGCCTGCATGTGAGGGACCCACATTGGTCGCTAATCCCACCTTGAGGCGAATGTCAAAAGGTCACGCGAAGTTGACCAAATACTTGAATGAAATGGACTCACGCGACATGCGTGGTCCTCGAATATGCCGTCTCAGTGGTGCTCATGGTCATAGTCGTAGTCGATGTCCTCAGCGTGCTGGACCGAGTGGTGCGGGAGAATGACTTTTATTTTCATCGTGTTTGTATTTTTCATGGTGCATTTTGTCAGTTGATGTTTTTTTGTGTTAGTCGTGTTTGTATTTTTAAATTTGAGTTTATCCATTGATGTTTAATGTCAGGTCAATATTAACATTTAATGCCTTCGTGAAGCAAATATACAAAAAATTAACTACGAATTACATCGGTCAACATACAGAACATTAAATACAAATTACATTAAACCTTAGGAGTAAATCTAAAAACTCTAAGCCGATGCTCACTTCCTTGGAGCCAACCAGTTCAGTCCCTTACCCATCATGCCCTGACCTGGCCACGACGGAGTATATCTATCAGGCGGATTTCGCTCCGTGTGTAGGTCATATGGGTGACCTGGAACTGAGTCATCCACACCTGGAGTGGCCGACCCACTTCCCTCAGCCGGAGCGGCAGACCCACCTGCCTCTGCTGGAGCGGATGCACCCGGGTTGTATTCGTCAACAACTGTGTATATCCGCTGAGGGAATCCACTATCACACGACGCATCCTCTGACGTGTGGCCGGATGCAGGACCCCGCAAACCATGGCCCATACCGACTGATGCCCTATGTGGATCAGCCGACCTTAACGGTGAATGCATAGCACTAAAATCTAACCAACCACCCAAACTAGTATTGGCCCAATTCTGTTGTTGCTGATCTCTGTGACCACCGACGAAGAAGTCAAACCAATCATGACCGGCTGGAATCGTCAGTATGGGCTGATGCAACTGGCTGGACTGATTCAGGTGGTTCTGTTGAGGGTGCTAGCTGTGCTGAGAGTGGTGGCTGGACGCACTGTGGTGACTGTCATGGCTACCATGACTGTGGTCCGGTGGCTGTGGTACATAATAAGAAAACGGCTCAAACACTGCATATTGAGGTGGGCCCTGAGGTGTAGGTGGCTGTGCTGCAGGTGGCTGAGGTGCAGGTGACTTAGGTGCAGCTAGGCCCTAAGGAACATACTCGGACAATCTCAGCATATGTCCGAACGAACCCACGTACAAATCCCGATACTCCATGGTCGGTATAAAGTCCCAGGTCGGAAGGGGGTGCAGATCCCGCAGCCGAGTGTTTCACCAGGTTCCCCACTCCACTATCCATGGCCCATGCAAAACTGTTCAGTCATGAAGCTACACTATGCAAAGAGCGAGGCAATGCTGGTCCAGTGGAATGTCCCTTACTCCTTGCGGGGGAGGCTGTGCGAACCCAAACTGACACATCACTCGGTCCGCAGGATGCCATTCAATACACGAGAACGATAACAATGGAGCAACGGTATCACACACATCAAGATGTCCATGTAACTCACCGGGTATGATCATTCCTTCGTACGGCCGCCACTCAAACTGTCACATATAATTCGTATGTCATATTCCTAACATTAATATTTGGAACTAGGAATCACAAGAAGCATAAATATTTACTTCCTGCATGTAGTCTATATCATGCCGAAATCTCGCTACGGTCTTCGATAACCACGTTGTGGTCTGTTCCGAATGACTTTACCTAAAACATGATACGTTGCAAAAAATTTACATAAGTAACCGTAAATGAAACATGCAAAGTGAATATAATCTCCGACAAGAACCATAAATATTTACCTCATGGTATCTCTGCAGGTGGAAGGGTATGCCTCGGTACGGGCGCAATACACAGCATTCGCTCCCATGCCCAAACAAACAACAGATTAAGATGGTCAGCCATCTCCTTCGTATCATATCGTGATGCATGACATATTATTCTGTAAAGATGTGCGAGACATGCTGACCCCCAACTATAAGTATCGATCCCCTAGAAATCGCGAAACAACGATAAATACTTCGCGTGGGCGTATGCAGTCAACTTATCTGCGAATAGGGTCGACCATAACATACAGAAAATCTGACATCTGACGTATCTCCTTATGGACTCTTCAGTGTCCAACGGCTCCGCGTCCCTAATATGTCGAACCCAACCAAGTTTTATATAGGATTTCGAATTACCACTGAGCACTGATTCACGTCCGAATACTGCCATGTTTTGGCTCTGAACGAAGTCGCTACTACTATCAGTCCATCCACTCACAAGCTCTCCGTCAATGGGTAGGCCAAATATATGAGCGACATCTTCCAATGTCACTGTAACCTCACCCACCGGCAACACAAAAGTGTCAGTCCCTGGCCTCCACCTTTCAACCAAAGCAGCTAATAACGGGTGAAATCCTCTTATCATCCCAATCCTAGATACGTGGTAGAATCCCGTGGCGTGTAAGTAGTTTTCGACCATCGAATTCCACGTCTTTGGCGGATCTAGTTTACGCTCCAACAAATTTCTGTTAGGCTGCATCAATAAAAATATATTTGTTAACTTAGTTATAAATATTCATTTATTAATAAACAAATATTAGCATATTTATTTATAAAATATACGTAAACCGTTAATAATATTTACATATTTATTTATTTTAATATTTTATTTGTTAAAATAATTAACGTGCATTACCATATTTATTATTTAAAAAGTATATATTTATTAGTATACAAACCGTTTTTTCATTAAAATATTTTATTCTAAGAAAAATAATAAAAATATTATATATTCTTCAAATATTATTATTATTATACACACTTATTTTTAAATAGATATAAATGAATGACCGAGCCGATTTTTTTTCGTGCGTCAAAAATATATATTTTTCTAATATTTAATAACAATGCATATTTTCTAATATTTATTTATTTATTATTTAACACTTATATACGAAAATTTTGAATATGTGCAACATACATATTTATTTATTTACAGAATATATATTTATTTTACTATAGTATTTTTATATTTTATTATAGAATTTATATTATATTATATTATATACATTTTATTATAGTATTTTTATAACATAAAATTAATCTAAAATTAACAAAAAAATTATATTCTAATATGTTAAATAACAAAAAATAACAAAAATTTAAATATACCATAAAAATATAACTTACCAACTTAGATAAATTGGATAATCCAAATAATTTATAATATGTTCCTACGGAGCACAATAATTACGAACTATTTTTTAAAATAAATATAAAGTAATATTTTTTTTCTCCTATTTTCCAATCTTCCTTTTTGTTTCCTGCAACCCTCATTTCCCTCTTTGTTGATCAGCAATCCCCCTTATGGTAACACACTTCTTCTGCAACTCTTCTATTCTCCCTAACACGGTAACACACTACTTCTTCTACATATCTGAATGAGGGTTGGGAGGCTCTTTATTAGAGCCACTACTCTTTCTAACGCTTGCTGTTATCAGGGTGGAAGACTGTTCCATGCATGGAGGCAGCAATCAACACGCCCTTCCCCTCCGGTGGTGCAGGCCACATTGGAACCCTGCGACGCCTGTAGGATTACCATGTGTTCATAACACGCAGCGGAAGAAAAGAAAATAATCCTTAAAGATCTATTTTGTACTTAAACTTTATTCCAATAATATACAATATATAGATCAGATCTAAATACCTGTGTACGCTAGTAAAAATCACTTTCTCCTTCGATGGTACGAAGGCGTTATGCGTATCCACATCGAGACCAACCTTTACTGTCAACTCCTTGACCAATGGACATCTGATCTAAATTGAGAAATCTCTTGCAACTCTTTGCATGCCATAAAATTCTTCTCCAAGAATTAGGCTCACATACATTTATGTGTGTAGAGATAAAGGAATAAAACTCTTGTTATTCTCTCGTGTTTCTCATGTTTTTCTCTACTCTTGGCATACCTATATATAATATGAGATTTGTTGTTTATTTTAAATTTGAATCTCAATTTAAATTTGAATCATATCTTACTATTTTAATTTGAATCTTTCAAATTTATGAATCATATCATAACTCAATTTGAAACAGAATCAGTTAGGATCTCATCCAACTTTATAATTCAAATTTAGAAATAGAATAACTAATTATTCTCAAATCTCATTTAATATTCTCAATTATCATACTATTATTATATTTTTGGTGCTAGCAAAAAATATAATAATATTCCATTTGAATTAATATAATTATTTATTTGATCAAATCAAAATAATAATTAAATAATTCTATAGGAAAGATTAGAACACTCGTTAGTGTGTGACCCCATAGGTTCAATACTAAACGGGTAGTAAATTAGTCATACTAAATTTACTAATCAAGGTTGGCGTCTAGCAACACTCCTCAACGACCCGATAGTATGAAGTAATATATTTTTACTAAGAACCTTAGAAGAACAAAGTATAATTCCTTCCATCTTTCCAGCTCTTGGTTAACCTTTAGAGTATGGTTTAATTGTCAAACTCTAACTTGTTGCCATTATTATAATGAACTGTGAATGACTTAAGAAACTCATTTCTTCATTCATTCAATTCCCTTGGCCAAGGTTTTATTCATCTCAGTCATTATAATCATAGAGCTCAAACTCTTTACCGAGAGTTGACGGATTCCTTATTGAATAATCATTAATTCTACAAGTATTTAAATCATACCCAATATCCATTCAACTAGCACCCTAGGATATTAGGTGTCCAGAATCAAAGTATAATAAATACATTTTTAATTACTATGACAGTCGCAGGTCAAAGGAAACTCTATTACTATGTTCATCTTGAGAATATCCTATTGACAAATATACAGTAATTATAACCATTAGGATTTTTCAGAGTGAGTCAATTCAATGGTCATATCTCTATATGCACCATCTATATATATAATTTAATAAATGAGATCTATTAATTTTCATCCAATGAAGACTATTATATATATATTGATCTTTTCAGATTATTAATGTCCTTTTTAATAATCCTATGACCAAGAACAATTTAGATTAAATTATAAAAGATTTATCTCTCAATATTATGATTACTATCACAATGATAAATCTCTAAATTTAATCAAGGACGTTATTATATTAACATTTTAATATAATAACAATAACAAATTATTTGACACGTGATTGATTGGACTGTGGTCATACTACTTATTCCCAACAATCTCTCACTTGCACGAGAGCCAATCATGATAGATTAGATCTTGGGCATACTATTATCACAATAATCTCCCACTTGCACTAGAGCCAATCAATCATGTGTATAATTTTTCAATACACGTTTGTATTTATCAAAACTCTTTTGACTTTAAACACCTTAGCTCTCAAGAACATGTGCTTGACTTTTTACAAAATACACCTAGTGCATAATTAATATCACGTTTTCTCGAAACATAAAATCTCCCACTACAATAGTGCATAATTTTATTTTAAAGACAATCCTTATTGAACATGATTATAAAAATTTAAATAACCATTAGATCTATCTTTATAGAATTGTATCATTATACAAATAGGCAACTTTTTTGAAAAGTTAGTTTGTACTCCCACTCTTTCTTTAAGATGGAATCCCTTTCCTAAAAAGGAGTTTAACCTCTTATCATAGACACTTTGTCATAAGAAGAGTGATAAAAAATAATCTCATTATTTCTTTAGAGTAATCAATAAATCTCATTTATTGGACCTAATATCAATTTTATTGTTGTACAATCTCTTAACACATATAAGACATCTCCAAACTCTAATGTTCTTGAGTTTCAGCTTATGCCTTTTCCATATCTCATATGGTAAAAAATTGATTTAATGAGAAATTTATTAATTTAGCAATATTTCTAAAATGTAGTCCAAATATTTAACAAATAGTGATACTCAACTAAATCAAATTTCATGTTTCTTAAACATGATAGAGTACATAGAGTACTAGTATTTGTGCATGGAGAGAATCTCATTCTCTATTCAATAGAATATCAATTAGATAATTAGAGATTTCACTCTAAACTCTTATAATAAAAATACTCAATATCTTTATTATTGGTCAAACCAATCCTTAAGAGCAATTTTGATTCACATCCTCAATACTCATATTGAGTTTTTCCAAAACGATCACAAATCTTAATCATATTAAGGTCAATTATAAATTGTTTATAACAAAATAAATCTCTAAAAATGCTTGTAAGAACAATTCTCGCTAAAACCATTTAGCTAAGGCATTCCAACTTCTAAAGTTGTTTAATTCAAAATATATTGTCCAATACTCTCACTAGTTTAAATAAAATCTTTGATAGTCATACTATCTTACTTTGGACACCATACATCTTCTCAAGATATTCAGTAATAAATAGTGGGTATATGCTTTTGAAATTAGAATTTATGGCTGTCCAAACAACCCATATAAAATAATATTACAAATATTTTAAAAGTTCTGACCATTTCAAAAATAATTTTATTGGAGGATATTATTTTAATAGAATTATCATCTCCATGATAACCCTTTCATACATGAGAACAATTTTCAAATGTCAATATATTACTTTTAAGTATTCCACACAAAAGGTAGACATATTTAAAATTTAAAATATGAAAGTAAATTAAGAAATCTATATTTCTGTTAAAATTATTTAGAATCATGAATGAGTACCTTAGTTGTCAAGTTATTACTCATACCTATTCTAAAGAAATATGATTAAATTGTATCACATACAATTATAATCCTAAATAATTATCTGGTTGTTAGACAATTCTTTAACTGAATTATATCTTATACTCCTAGGTTGTCTAGGTTCAAGTATAAAATTAATTCTCCTTATACATCATCATATGAATAAATAAATTCTGTCTTTGAGTACAAGTCTCCTGGTTGTCAGGTTACTCATTGTAAACAAGAGATAAATTTATTTTTGGCAAACTCCTAACTTTTAGGGTTTATCTCAATTGTTAGAGAATTTCAACCAGTACTCGTGGATTAAATTTTATACTCCCAGGTTATCTAGGTAAAATATAAAATTAAATCCCTAATACATCAAATGTATATACTGATTATTATCTTGAAAATAAAACTCCTGGTTGTCAGGCCGCTCTTTATAATCAAGAATATTAAAAAAAACTAATTTCTAAAATTATAGTGTTTAAAACACCAATCAAATCAAAATTTGATTTTTCATGTACTAACGTTTAGCATTAAAAATTATTATCAAATCAAATTTGACTTTTATATATACACTTATATATATAAGAAACAAATAAAAGATATTTTGCATCTTATTCTTTTTATTGTGATCAAATCACAATAAATTTTAATAAAAAAATAAAATCAAACAAAATATTTGATTAAAATATAACTTTTATATTAAAAAATGATAATTTAATCACAATTAAATAATTAAAATAAATTAACTATTAATTTATTAGAATATCATCTCAATGGAAATACATACATCACATGCTTGAAAAATAATTTGAATTAATCCTATTAATTCACAAACTTTTAAAAAAAAAAGGAATAAAAATTTAAACACAAAAAAGCCAAAGCTCTGATACCACGGTAGGATTACCATGTGTTCATAACACGCGGAAGAAAAGAAAGTAATCCTTAAAGATCTATTTTGTACTTAAACTTTATTCCAATAATATACAATATATAGATCAGATCTAAATACCTGTGTACGCTAGTAAAAATCACTTTCTCCTTCGATGGTACGAAGGCACTATGCGTATCCACACCGAGACCAACCTTTACTGTCAACTCCTTGACCAATGGACATCTGATCTAAATTGAGAAATCTCTTGCAACTCTTTGCATGCCATAAAATTCTTCTCCAAGAATTAGGCTCACATACATTTATGTGTGTAGAGATAAAGGAATAAAACTCTTGTTATTCTCTCGTGTTTCTCATGTTTTCCTCTACTCTTGGCATACCTATATATAATATGAGATTTGTTGTTGATTTTAAATTTGAATCATATCTTACTATTTTAATTTGAATCTTTCAAATTTATGAATCATATCATAACTCAATTTGAAACAGAATCAGTTAGGATCTCATCCAACTTTATAATTCAAATTTAGAAATAGAATAACTAATTATTCTCAAATCTCATTTAATATTTTTAATTATCATACTATTATTATATTTTTGGTGCTAGCAAAAAATATAATAATATTTCATTTGAATTAATATAATTATTTATTTGATCAAATCAAAATAATAATTAAATAATTCTATAGCAAAGATTAGAACACTCGTTAGTGTGTGACCCCATAGGTTCAATACTAAACGGGTAGTAAATTAGTCATACTAAATTTACTAATCAAGGTTGGCGTCTAGCAACACTCCTCAACGACCCGATAGTATGAAGTAATATATTTTTACTAAGAACCTTAGAAGAACAAAGTATAATTCCTTCCATCTTTCCAGCTCTTGGTTAACCCTTAGAGTATGGTTTAATTGTCAAATGTAAGACCCAAAACTTTTGAAAAGTCTTATTATGATCAAGTCTCAAATCATATAGCTATTTATAGCCTTAATTTCAGAGATTATTTTATTAAAGATAATTAAGGCAAGTTTTGATTTATTGAATTTGAGACGAGTTATGATTATTATCCAATTTTATAATTATTGGGTTATTTTCTATATTTAAATTATAAAGTTGATAGTTATGAAATAATAAGGATTTTGTATGATTTGGATTAAATAATTAATATTTCAAATATTAATACGTTACTTTGGAAGATAAAGGGTTTAATTATATTATTTCTAATTATTTTGATTTGGGCATTTTACGAAAAATAATTTGTATGATTGATGAGCAAGTAGTATTTTTATACACTATTATTGTTGGATTAGAACTCATTTCTAATTACTATATTATTTCCAATTTTATGTGAAATTACCATAATGCCCTTAACCCTAATTTTTGAAAATAAAACCCTAACCCTAAAACCCTACCCGGTTACCCGTTGCTCCCCATTCCCCAGCTGCAGCCGAAACCTTTCCTTGTTCCTAATTCAGCAGCAGCCGCAGGCCCCTTTCTTTCCCCCAAAAACTGCAGCAAACACACACCAAAACCCTTCAATGGAAACAGAACAGAGAGAGAGAAGGCTGAGTCGCGGCGGGGGAGAGGAGAAGTGAGCTCGCCGTCGCGCCACCACGCCACCACCTCACGCCTTGCCACTGGGCCTCACGCCTCGCCGCCGTCATCTTCGCGAGAATGAAGGAAGCTCTTGCTGCCACTGCTGCTCGTATAACCGACGCCGTCGCGGGTTAGAACTCAGGCGTGAGAGAAGGTCGCGAAGAAGGAGGGAACTGCGCCGCTCAGCCGCAGTCTGAGAAGCCTGGGTCGCCGTTCTGCCTCGCCATCGCCACTGAAGCCGCACCCAACCCAGCTGCGCCGCTGTCCCTGCGCCGTCACAGAGCAGATCTGAGGCGAGGGAGAACCGGTCCGCCATTGAGCTGCCGGGTCAGGAAAGGGGTTCATGCCGCCGGAATTTCCCTGCAGCCGCCGCTGAGGCCAGGGTGCTATGGTGGCTGCTAACCGAGTCGCCGTTGATGATTGGGTGAGGCTATGATGATTCTGAGTTGCCGTGTCACTGCCAAAGTAAGGAAACTCACTGGAATAGCATCACCGGAGCTGATGCCGCTGCCTGGGTCGCTGCGGTACGAGCTGCCGTTGATAGAGCTCCTATGTTTAGTGATTTTTGTGAGTTCCGGCTTTGCGGTAAGGGTGTTAAATTTGTGGTTTCTGTCATTTTGGGTTTCGATAAGATTTTGATGCTGCGCGGTGTTTTATAGTTGATCCACCGGAGCTTCTGGCCGCCGCCGGAACTGTTGCTGGGCCGGTTCGAAATCGCAGCTGCCTCATTGTGTTATTTCGGTAAGAAACTATGTTTCGAACAATCTCGCGTTAGTATTTGGTTGTGTTTGGTAACGTGAGATTGAGTCCTGATTATTATGTTACGATTAGTGTTGCCTTGGTTATTGCGAAAGTGGCTGGGAGCTGAGGTTTTGGTTGCCGTCGGTTCGGGCTGAGGCGGAAAGGACTCTGTGAGGCGTTTGAGTTATGGATTTGCGCTTTGAGGTAGGGGCGCTTTCCAAAAACTATGTTTTATGTATTGGAATTATTACATATGGATACTGATGTGAGATATTGTATATTTAGTGATTGTATCTGCCTTATGTATTACTTGATTAATTCGAATGATTATGGATGTTGATTTGGCTGAATTGTTGTGCGGCTTGTGAAATGTAATGTTTGAAGTTGATTCTTTAAAGATTTGAAATCTGAGTTTAATCCGTTGAGGATTGGTTTGATTTGAGTAAATTATTTTGATGATTTGAAAGGTCGAATGTACCTTTGAATTTAGCCTGGTTCATTTTAATTGATTTGGTTTTGGACCAGTGTTTTGGTTATTGAACCGTTTCTTTAAAGCTTTGGAAATGAGTTATATCGATTAATATTGAGTTGATTTTAAAATGATATCCTTGAGATACGCCACTGAGGCGATTGTTGGATTTAGCTTGCTTTAAATTGATTTCTGGTTTTGAGCTGTTGAAAAGGAATGAGAAATGGTTTAGTTGGGACCCGAACCGGGTGGCAAAAGTCCAAGTTTTAGGGGAGGTGCTGCCGAAATTTCTACAAAATCCTACACTTGTTTGTAAGGTTATTTAAAAAGGGTTGGATTTGAGAAATTGTATTATTTGATTTATTAAAAGGATAATTATGTTTTCAAGCTTAATTTATTTGATGAGCCTTATACGTTGAGTTCGGCTTATTTAGAATTGAACTATTTCTACCGTTTGAATCACTGAAGGAAAGAATGATGCTTTAATATTGGTTTCAATATAAAACGGAGTTTTTAGTGATTTTTAAAGGAACCTAGACTTTTGATTGAGTAATCAAGTTTGAGGCATTTTGGAAGAGTTGAAAAAAATGGGTTCCAAAAAGAAATCTGAAAGTGGTTTGATTCAAATGAACCGGTTCCGTTTCAAATGAGTTGATTTTTGGACCGGGTTGGAACTTGTGATTTTGCATGATCGGTTTTATGATAAATTCAGTTTTATTTACTTGAACCAAGGATTTATGATTTTAAGAGTTTCAATGAATTTTAAGGAATTTATATAAGTTGACCTTCCCTAAAGACTTGGGACTCTGTCGAGAAACTTTTGTTATAAAAATCCCATTGTTGGATGGGTGATTTTGAATGCTTTGAAATAAATCCTTAACTTGCCATGGTTTTGGAAGTTTTGGAAAGAGAATGCCGAGAGTGGCTTTGTTTTAAAAAGGGAATTCACTTTGAGTAAAATTTGGCTTATGAGCCTGAGATGATTTGAGAAATGAGATCCTTTAAAGCCAAGGCTGAAAAGAGTTGAAATTTGATTTCAAAGTGAAATGGCTTGAGAAAAGTGATTTATGGCTTAAATGCCGGTTTTATGAATTTGATGATGTTGAATATGGAAGTGCTGTTTTGTTATGGGCCGGAAAGGCTGTGTATGATTATGAATATTGGCTGGTTCTGGATTGAACCGTGAGCCGGAATAGTTGTGTATGGTATTGTTTTATGGCTGATTGCCGAATGAGTTGTGGGCCGTATGGCTGACTATGAATTATGAATTTAAGCCGGATGGCTGAGATGGATGTTGATCCATGGTTAGAACTGAATGAATATATGCTTGAGATACCTGGGTAGTAGCAAGGGTTGTGGTTTGTCCCACTTGCTCCGGGTCAGAGACTGTGATACCTGGGTAATAGCAAGGGTTGTGGTTCGTCCCACTTGCTCCAGGTTAGAGACTGTGACGCCTGGGTAGTAGCGGTAGTAGTGGTGATTCCACTCGCTCCAGGTTGAGCTGTTAAACACCCGCCTGGGTAGTAGCCGCAGTAGTGGTTATTCCACTGGCTCTGGGTTGAGCGGGTAGTAGCAAGGGGGTTGTAGCTCAAACTTACTTGCTCCGCGATGGGTGTTTCTGTCCATGGTTAGCTACCAGGACGTGTCGGGTTGGCTATATAACCGACAGATGATATCATCAGCCACTAGGGACAGGCATGCATCATATGCATCTATGTGACATTGTTTGGGTATGCATATTGTACTTGGTTTGCCTATGTGATTAACTGCTAATTGTTCTACTTGCAATAACTGTTTGTTTGTGTTTGCATCTTCCTACTTGTGTTTGCATCTGGAACTCTGTTGGATTGTGGTGGATTGGTTGTGGTTGGATTGTTTGGGCCTAGGGCCGTGGTTGAATGAGATGGACCGATGGTTGATTTCGGTTTTGTGGTTCTGGTTTGGAATAAGATATGAAATGCTATTTCGGTTCAGTATAGATAAACCTTTTTGAAAGGCTTTGATGTTTTGAGAATTGAACGGTACCTCTTTCAGAAAAGATTTCCGACTTTATTTTTATTTGAAAACGGTTGTTTTTGAAAAGAGGCATAAGACGGTTATTAATCACTGGTACGGTTTATCTTCACGTATCCTATTACAGTAATTCCCAAAAACCCTCTACTGAGAACCCTTTCGAGGATGATGTTCTCACCCCCCTATATTTTTCCCCTTTCAGGATATGGCGCAGAAGTTATGAAGAGTTCCATTATTTGTTATTGAGATGTTCTGTATTGGCTATTGCTTTAGATTATTAATTATTGTACCCTCGCCTTTATCTTGATATATTCTGTAAGAGGGATAGGAATTGTATTGGTTAACGTCTGTAATATTATTTATATATATGTGTGTATATATATGGATGTACTCTTTATGAGTTTTTGTAAGTTGTATGGTTTCTTTGGATGTACGTTATCGAACGAAAGTATTTTTGGGAACGGTATTTGCGGTTTAAAGTTTCAAACAGGCTCATATTTTAGTAATAAATAGTATAAGAGTCGTCGTAATGTCCGAGCTATCAGAGTAGCGCAGCCGGAAGCGTGAGCTTTGGTAGTTAGGGTATTACATCAAACTCTAACTTGTTGCCATTATTATAATGAACTGTGAATGACTTAAGAAACTTATTTCTTCATTCATTCAATTTTCTTGGCCAAGGTTTTATTCATCTCAGTCATTATAATCATAGAGCTCAAACTCTTTACCGAGAGTTGACGGATTCCTTATTGAATAATCATTAATTCTACAAGTATTTAAATCATACCCAATATCCATTCAACTAGCACCCTAGGGTATTAGGTGTCCAGAATCAAAGTATAATAAATACATTTTTAATTACTATGACAGTCGCAGGTCAAAGGAAACTCTATTACTATGTTCATCTTGAGAATACCCTATTGACAAATATACAGTAATTATAACCATTAGGATTTTTCAGAGTGAGTCAATTCAATGGTCATATCTCTATATGCACCATCTATATATATAATTTAATAAATGAGATCTATTAATTTTCATCCAATGAAGACTATTATATATATATTGATCTTTTCAGATTATTAATGTCCTTTTTAATAATCCTATGACCAAGAACAATTTAGATTAAATTATAAAAGATTTATCTCTCAATATTATGATTACTATCACAATGATAAATCTCTAAATTTAATCAAGGACGTTATTATATTAACATTTTAATATAATAACAATAACAAATTATTTGACACGTGATCAATTGGACTGTGGTCATACTACTTATTCCCAACAATCTCTCACTTGCACGAGAGCCAATCATGATAGATTAGATCTTGGGCATACTATTATCACAATAATCTCCCACTTGCACTAGAGCCAATCAATCATGTGTATAATTTTTCAATACACGTTTGTATTTATCAAAACTCTTTTGACTTTAAACACCTTAGCTCTCAAGAACATGTGCTTGACTTTTTACAAAATACACCTAGTGCATAATTAATATCACGTTTTCTCGAAACATAAAATCTCCCACTACAATAGTGCAGACTTTTATTTTAAAGACAATCCTTATTGAACATGATTATAAAAATTTAAATAACCATTAGATCTATCTTTATAGAATTGTATCATTATACAAATAGGCAACTTTTTTGAAAAGTTAGTTTGTACTCCCACTCTTTCTTTAAGATGGAATCCCTTTTCTAAAAAGGAGTTTAACCTCTTATCATAGACACTTTGTCATAAGAAGAGTGATAAAAAATAATCTCATTATTTCTTTAGAGTAATCAATAAATCTCATTTATTGGACCTAATATCAATTTTATTGTTGTACAATCTCTTAACACATATAAGACATCTCCAAACTCTAATGTTCTTGAGTTTCAGCTTATGCCTTTTCCATATCTCATATGGTAAAAAATTGATTTAATGAGAAATTTATTAATTTAGCAAAATTTCTAAAATGTAGTCCAAATATTTAACAAATAGTGATACTCAACTAAATCAAATTTCATGTTTCTTAAACATGATAGAGTACATAGAGTACTAGTATTTGTGCATGGAGAGAATCTCATTCTCTATTCAATAGAATATCAATTAGATAATTAGAGATTTTACTCTAAACTCTTATAATAAAAATACTCAATATCTTTATTATTGGTCAAACCAATCCTTAAGAGCAATTTTGATTCACATCCTCAATACTCATATTGAGTTTTTCCAAAACGATCACAAATCTTAATCATATTAAGGTCAATTATAAATTGTTTATAACAAAATAAATCTCTAAAAATGCTTGTAAGAACAATTCTCGCTAAAACCATTTAGCTAAGGCATTCCAACTTCTAAAGTTGTTTAATTCAAAATATATTGTCCAATACTCTCACTAGTTTAAATAAAATCTTTGATAGTCATACTATCTTACTTTGGACACCATACATCTTCTCAAGATATTCAGTAATAAATAGTGGGTATATGCTTTTGAAATTAGAATTTATGGCTGTCCAAACAACCCATATAAAATAATATTACAAATATTTTAAAAGTTCTGACCATTTCAAAAATAATTTTATTCGAGGATATTATTTTAATAGAATTATCATCTCCATGATAACCCTTTCATACATGAGAACAATTTTCAAATGTCAATATATTACTTTTAAGTATTATTCCACACAAAAGGTAGACATATTTAAAATTTAAAATATGAAAGTAAATTAAGAAATCTATATTTCTGTTAAAATTATTTAGAATCATGAATGAGTACCTTGGTTGTCAAGTTATTACTCATACCTATTCTAAATAAATATGATTAAATTGTATCACATACAATTATAATCCCAAATAATTATCTGGTTGTCAGACAATTCTTTAACAGAATTATATCTTATACTCCTAGGTTGTCTAGGTTCAAGTATAAAATTAATTCTCCTTATACATCATCATATGAATAAATAAATTCTGTCTTTGAGTACAAGTCTCCTGGTTGTCAGGTTACTCATTGTAAACAAGAGATAAATTTATTTTTGGCAAACTCCTAACTTTTAGGGTTTATCTCAATTGTTAGAGAATTTCTACCAATACTCGTGGATTAAATTTTATACTCCCAGGTTATCTAGGTAAAATATAAAATTAAATTCCTAATACATCAAATGTATATACTGATTATTATCTTGAAAATAAAACTCCTGGTTGTCAGGCCGCTCTTTATAATCAAGAATATTAAAAAAAACTAATTTCTAAAATTATAGTGTTTAAAACACCAATCAAATCAAAATTTGATTTTTTATGTACGTTGTTTAGCATTAAAAATTATTATCAAATCAAATTTGACTTTTATATATACACTTATATATATAAGAAACAAATAAAAGATATTTTTCATCTTATTCTTTTTATTGTGATCAAATCACAATAAATTTTAATAAAAAAATAAAATCAAACAAAATATTTGATTAAAATATAACTTTTATATTAAAAAATGATAATTTAATCACAATTAAATAATTAAAATAAATTAACTATTAATTTATTAGAATATCATCTCAATGGAAATACATACATCACACGCTTGAAAAATAATTTGAATTAATCCTATTAATTCACAAACTTTTAAAAAAAATAGGAATAAAAATTTAAACACAAAAAGCCAAAGCTCTGATACCACGGTAGGATTACCATGTGTTCATAACACGCGGAAGAAAAGAAAGTAATCCTTAAAGATCTATTTTGTACTTAAACTTTATTCCAATAATATACAATATATAGATCAGATCTAAATACCTGTGTACGCTAGTAAAAATCACTTTCTCCTTCGATGGTACGAAGGCACTATGCGTATCTGATGAGCGGATAATTTATACGCTTTTTGGCATTGTTTTTAGTAAGTTCAAGCTACTTTTAGGGATGTTTTCATTAGTTTTTATGTTAAATTCACATTTCTGGACTTTACTATGAGTTTGTGTGTTTTTCTGTGATTTCAGGTAAATTCTGACTGAAATTGAGGGATTTGAGCAAAACTCTGAAAAAGGCTGACAAAAGGACTGCTGATGCTGTTGAATTCTGACCTCCCTGCACTCGAAATGGATTTTCTGGAGCTACAGAACTCCAATTGGCGCGCTCTCAACGGCGTTGGAAAGTAGACATCCAGGGCTTTCTAGCAATATATAATAGTCCATACTTTATTCGGAAATTGACGACGTAACGTGGCGTTGAACGCCAAGTTCATGCTGCTGTCTGGAGTTAAACGCCAGAAAAACGTCATGATCCGGAGTTGAACGCCCAAAACACGTCATAACTCGAAGTTCAACTCAAAGAGAAGTCTCAGCTCGTGGATTGATCAAGCTCAGCCCAAGCATACACCAAGTGGGCCCCGGAAGTGGATTTATGCATCAATTACTTACTCATGTAAACCTTGGGGAGCTAGTTTATTATAAATAGAACATTTAACTATTGTATTAGATGTCTTTTGACCACGTTTCATCTTTGGTCTCAGTTTTGTTTTATTCTTCATCCTAAGAGGCTATTGATCACGTTTTAGGGGGCTGGCCATTTGGCCATGCCTGAACCTTTCACTTATGTATTTTTAACGGTGGAGTTTCTGCACACCATAGATTAAGGGTCTGGAGCTCTGCTGTACCTCAAGTATTAATGCAGTTCTATTTTTTTTATTCAGTTCTCTCTTATTCTTATTCCAAGATATTCATTCGCACCCAAGAACATGATGAATGTGATGATTAGATAACCCTCATTATTATTCTCACTTATGAACGCACGTGATTGACAACCACTTCCGTTCTACATGCGACAGAGCTTGAATGTGTATCTCTTAGATTCCCCAACAGAATCTTCGTGGTATAAGTTAGATAGATGGCGGCATTCATGAGAATCCGGAAAGTCTAAGCCTTGTCTATGGTATTCCGAGTAGGATTCTAGGATTGAATGACTGTGACGAGCTTCAAACTCCTGAAGGCTGGGCGTGATGACAAGCGCAAAAGAATCAATGGATTCTATTCCAACCTGATTGAGAACCGACAGATGATTAGCCATGCGAGTGACAGCCGCAGAGGACAATTTTCACTGAGAGGATGGGATGTAGCCACTGACAACGGTGATGCCCTACATACAGCTTGCCATGGAAAGGAGTAAGAAGGATTGAGTTGAAGCAGTAGGAGAGCAGGCGTCCTTGAGCCATACAGTACCTCCATATGCTTATCTGAAATTCCTACCAATGAATCTGCATAAGTGTTCTATCCCTTTTTATTATTTTATCTATTTTCTTCTTATTATTAATTTTCGAAACCATAAACCAATTTTAATCTGCCTAACTGAGATTTACAAGGTAACCATAGCTTGCTTCATGCCAACAATCTCTGTGGGATCGACCCTTACTCACGTAAGGTTTATTACTTGGACGACCCAGTACACTTGCTGGTTAGTTGAACGGAGTTGTGAATTCAACCAGTGCCATAATAATGATTTCATCTCAAAATAGTTAGAACATGGATCACAATTTCGTCCACCAAGTTTTTGGCGCCGTTGCCGGGGATTGTTCGAGTATGGACAACTGACGGTTCATCTTGTTGCTCAGATTAGGTAATTTTTTTTTTCAAAAATCTTTTTCAAAATTTTTCTTTTATTTTTCGTTTTTCTAAAAATATTTTTGAAAAAAAAAATTAATAAAAATTCAAAAAAAATTCATAAAATCATAAAAAACCAAAAATATTTTGTGTTTCTTGTTTGAGTCTTGAGTCAATTTTTAAGTTTGGTGTCAATTGCATGCTTTAAAAATTTTTCTTGCATTTTTCGAAAATCCCATGCATTCATAGTGTTCTTCATGATCTTCAAGTTGTTCTTGATAAATCCTCTTGTTTGATCTTGATGATTTCTTGTTTTGTGTCTTTTCTTGTTTTTCATGTGCGTCTTTGCATTCATATTTTTCATGCATTAAAGATTTCTAAGTTTGGTGTCTTGCATGTTTTCTTTGCATCAAAAATTTTTCAAAAATGTGTTCTTGATGTTCATTATGATCTTCAAAGTGTTCTTGGTGTTCATCTTGACATTCATAGCATTCTTGCATGCATTCATTGTTTTGATCTAAAAATTCATGCATTGAGTATTTTTGTTGTTTTTCTCTCTCATAATTAAAAAATTCAAAAATCAAAAAAATATCTTTTCCTTATTTCCCTCCAAATTTTCGAAATTTTTGGTTGACTTGGTCAAAAATTTTTAAAATTAGTTGTTTCTTGCAAGTCAAGTCAAAATTTCAATTTTAAAAATCTTATCTTTTTAAAATCTTTTTTTTCAAAAATCATATCTTTTTCATTTTTTTTATAATTTTCGAAAATTTCAAATTATTTTCAAAATCCTTTTCTTATCTCTACATCTAATTTTCGAAAATTCACTAATAATTAATGTGATTGGTTCAAAAATTTGAAGTTTGTTACTTTCTTGTTAAGAAAGGTTCAATCTTTAAGTTCTAGAATCTTATCTTGTAGTTTCTTGTTAGTGAAGTAAATAATTTTAAAATTTTTGAATTAAATCTTTTTATCTTTTATTTTATCTTTTTCAAAAATTTTATCTTTTTCAAAATTTGATTTCAAAATATCTTATCTAACTTAATATCTTCTTATCTTTTTCAATTTTGATTTCATTTCTTTTTCAATCAATTAACTAACTTTTTGTTTGTTTCTTATCTTTTTCAAAACCACCTAACTACTCTTCTCTCTCTCTAATTTTCGAAAATATCTCTTCCCTTTTTCAAAAGTTCTTTTTAATTAATTAATTGTTTCATGTTTAATTTTAATTACATTTTATCTCTAACTTTCGAAAATCACTAACCCCTTTTTAAAATTATTTTTGAAAATTCCCTTCTCTTTTCTTCTTCTATTTAATTATTTAATTACTAACACTTCTCTTCACCTCTCTTCATCCAAAAATCCGAACCTCCTTCTTCATCCTTCTACCCCCTTTCTTTTTCTACTAACATAAAGGAATCTCTATACTGTGACATAGAGGATTCCTCTTTCTTTTCTTGTTTTCTTCTCTTTCATATGAGCAGGAACAAGGATAAAGGCACTCTTGTTGAAATTGATCCAGAACCTGAAAGGACTCTGAAGAGAAAATTAAGAGAAGCTAAATTACAACAATACAGAAGCAACCTTTTAGAAATTTTCGAACAAGAGAAGGAGATGGCAGCCGAAAATAATAATAATACAAGGAGAATGCTTGGTGACTTCACAAAACCAACGTCCAAGTTTGATGGAAGAAGCATCTCCATTCCTGCCATTGGAGCCAACAACTTTGAGCTGAAACCTCAGCTAGTTGCCTTAATGCAACAAAACTGCAAGTTTTATGGACTTCCATCTGAAGATCCTTATCAGTTTTTAACTGAGTTCTTGCAGATCTGTGAGACTGTAAAGACGAATGGGGTTGATCCTGAAGTCTACAGACTCATGCTTTTCCCTTTTGCTGTAAGAGACAGAGCTAGAGTATGGTTGGATTCACAACCCAAGGATAGCCTGGACTCATGGGATAAGCTGGTCACTGCCTTCTTGGATAAATTCTTTCCTCCTCAAAAGCTGAGCAAGCTGAGAGTGGATGTTCAAACCTTCAAACAAAAAGATGGTGAATCCCTCTATGAAGCTTGAGAAAGATACAAGCAGCTGACCAAAAGATGTCCATCTGACATGTTTTCAGAATGGACCATATTAGATATATTCTACTATGGTCTCTCTGAATTTTCGAAAATGTCATTGGACCATTCTGCAGGTGGATCTATTCACCTGAAGA
The DNA here is from genome assembly GCF_014773155.1 of Arachis stenosperma. Classification (NCBI taxonomy): domain Eukaryota; kingdom Viridiplantae; phylum Streptophyta; class Magnoliopsida; order Fabales; family Fabaceae; genus Arachis; species Arachis stenosperma. Next base: position 110,162,868 of record NC_080377.1, read on the forward strand.
AAACGCCTGAAGAGGCACAAGAACTCATTGACATGGTTGCAAACAACCAATTCATGTACACTTCTGAGAGGAATTCCGTGAACAATGGGATACCTCAAAAGAAAGGAGTTCTTGAAATTGATACTCTGAATGCCATATTGGCTCAGAACAAAGTGTTGACTCAACAGGTCAACATGATCTCTCAAAATCTGAATGGATTGCAACATGCATCCAACAGTACTAGAGAGGCAGCTTCTGAAGAAGCTTATGATCCTGAGAACCCTGCCATGGCAGAGGTTAATTACATGGGTGAACCTTATGGAAACACCTATAACTCATCATGGAGAAATCATCCAAATTTCTCATGGAAGGATCAACAAAAACCTCAACAAGGTTTTAACAATGGTGGATGCAACAGGCTGGGCAATAGCAAGCCATATCCATCATCTTCCCAGCAACAGACAGAGAATTCTGAACAAAATACTTCTAATTTAGCCAATATAGTCTCTGATCTATCAAAGGCCACTTTCAGTTTCATGAATGAAACAAGATCCTCCATTAGAAATTTGGAGGCACAAGTGGGCTAGCTGAGTAAGAAAGTCATTGAAACTCCTCCTAGTATTCTCCCAAGTAATACAGAAGAGAATCCAAAAGGAGAGTGCAAGGCCATTGATTTAGTCAATATGGCCGAATGCACAAGGGAGGAGGAGGACGAAAATCCTAGTGAGGAAGACCTCTTGGGACGTCCCTCAAGCAAGAAGGAGTTCCCTATTAAGGATCCAAAGGAATCTGAAGCTCATATAGAGACCATAGAGATTCCATTAAATCTCCTTCTGCCATTCATGAGCTCTGAAGATTATGCATCCTCTGAAGAGGATGAAGATGCGAATGGAGAGCAAATTGCTCAATACTTAGGAGCTATCATGCCAAGTTGTTTGGTAATGAGACTTGGGAAAGTGAACCTCCCTTGCTCATTAGTGAACTAGATACTTGGATTCAGAAAACTCTACCTCAAAAGAAACAAGATCCTGGCAAGTTCCTAATACCTTGTACCATAGGCACCATGAGCTTTGAAAAAGCTCTATGTGATCTAGGGTCAGGGATAAATCTTATGCCACTCTCTGTAATGGAGAAGCTAGGGATCATTGAGGTACAACCTGCCTTGTTCTCATTACAATTGGCAGATAAGTCATTAAGACAAGCTTATGGAATAGTAGAGGACGTGTTAGTAAAGGTTGAAGGCCTTTACATCCCTGCTGATTTCATAATCCTAGACACTAGGAAGGAAGAGGATGATTGCATCATCCTTGGAAGACCTTTCCTAGCCACAGCAGAAGCTGTGATAGATGTCAACAGAGGTGAGTTAGTCCTTCAATTGAATGGGGACTACCTTGTGTTTAAGGCACATGGCCATCCCTCTGTGACCGAAGAGAGTAAGCATGAAGAGCTTCTCTCAGTTCAGAGTCAAGAAGAGCCCACACAGTCAAACTCTAAGTTTGGTGTTGTGAGGCCACAACCAAACTCTAAGTTTGGTGTTAAGATCCCATATCCAAACTCCAAGTTTGGTGTTGGGACTACACTAACATTGACCTGATCACCTTGTGGCTCCATGAGAGCCATTGTCAAGCTATTGACATTAAAGAAGCGCTTGTTGGGAGGCAACCCAATTTTATTTATCTAATTTTTATTTTATTTTGTTTTATTGTTATTTTGTGTTTTATTAGGTACATGATCATGAGGAGTCACGAAAAAATCAAAAAAATTAAAAACAGAGTCAAAAACAGAAGAAAAAAATTTTTTTTTCACCCTGGAGGACGCACAGGCTGGCGTTCAACGCCAGTAAGATGCATCTAGCTGGCGTTCAACGCCAGAACAGAGCACCATTCTGGTGCTGAACGCCAAAAACAAGCAACATCCTGGCGTTGAATGCCAGGAATGTGCCTAGAGGAGAAAAGCTGGCGCTGAACGCCAGTAACAAGCATGAAACTGGCGTTCAACGCCAGAAACATGCATTACATGGGCGTTGAACGCCCAGAACATGCACCAATGGGCGTTTGAACGCCAGAATGATGCATGAAGGTATTTTACATGCCTATATGGTGAAGGAATGGTATTTCTTTACACCTCAGGATCTGTGGACCCCACAGGATCACCTCAGGATCTGTGGACCCCACAGGATCCCCACCTACCATATTCCCACCTTACCTTTTAATCCTAGTCACACTCTCCTAATCCTAAATCTCATTTTTCCTACTCCCCATGTCACACTTCCCAACACCCATCACCAATCACCTCAATTCCTTTTCCCAATTTCCCCATTCACCATTCACATCACCCCACTCTTCCCCATAAACCCCACCTACCTTCATAAAATTCAAATACAACTTCCCACCCATTCCCACCCAAATTAGCCGAACACCCACCCTCCCCTCTCCCTATAAATACCCTTCCCTTCTACTTCATTTTCACACAACACAACCCCTTCTTCTCCCCCATAGCCGAACCTACCTCTCTCCCTCTCTACCATATTTTCTTCTTCTTCTTCTACTCTTTTTTTCTTTTTTGCTCGAGGACGAGCAAAATTTTAAGTTTGGTGTGGTAAAAAGCATAAGCTTTTTGTTTTTCCATTACCATCAATGGCACCTAAGGCCGGAGTATCCTCTAGAAAAGGGAAAGGGAAGACAAAAGCTTCCACCTCTGAGTCATGGGAGATGGAAAGATTCATCTCCAAGAGCCATCAAGACCACTTCTATGATGTTGTGGCAAAGAAGAAGGTGATCCCCGAGGTCCCTTTCAAGCTCAAAAAGAATGAGTATCCGGAAATCCGACATGAAATCCAAAGAAGAGGTTGGGAAGTCCTAACCAACCCCATGCAACAAGTCGGAATATTGATGGTTCAAGAGTTCTATGCCAATGCATGGATCACTAGGAACCATGATCAAAGTATGAACCCGAATCCAAAGAACTATCTCACCATGGTTCGGGGGAAATACTTAGATTTTAGTCCGGAAAATGTGAGGTTGGCGTTTCACTTGCCTATGATGCAAGGAGATGAACGCCCCTACACTAGAAGGGTCAACTTTAATCAAAGGTTGGACCAAGTCCTTATGGACATATGTGTGGAAGGAGCTCAGTGGAGAATAGATTCCAAGGGCAAGCCAGTTCAACTAAGAAGACTGGATCTCAAGCCTGTGGCTAGAGGATGGTTGGAGTTCATTCAACGCTCTATCATTCCTACTAGCAACCGATCTGAAGTTACTGTGGATCGGGCCATCATGATCCATAGCATCATGATTGGAGAGGAAGTAGAAGTTCATGAGGTCATCTCCAATGAACTCTACAAAATAGCCGACAAGCCCTCACCCATGGCACGGCTAGCCTTCCCTCACCTTATTTGCCATCTATGTTACTCATCTGGAGTTATCATAGAAGGAGATGTCTCTATTGAAGAAGACAAGCCCATCACCAAGAAAAGGATGGAGCAAGCAAGAGAAGCTCCTCACGGCCCTCAAGAAGTGCATGAGGAAGCTCATCATCAACAAATTCCTGAGATGCCTCAAGGAATGCACTTTCCTCCAAACAACTATTGGGAGCAACTCAACACTTCCTTAGAAGATTTAAACCACAATGTGGAACAATTAAGGGTGGAACATCATGAGCACTCCATCATTCTCCAAGAAATAAGAGAAGATCAAAGAGCAATGAGGGAGGAGCAACAAAAGCAAGGAAGGGACATAGAAGAGCTAAAGAACATCATTGGTCCTTCAAGAAGAAGACGCCACTAGAGGTGGATTCATTCCTTGTTCTTATTTCTTTCTGCTTTTCGGTTTTTATGTTGTGTTTATCTATGTTTTGTGTCTTTATTTCATGATCATTAGTATGTAACCATGCCTTAAAGCTATGAATAAAATCCATTAATCCTTCACCTTTCTTAAAAGAAAAATGTTTTAATTCAAAAGAACAAGAAGTACATAAATTTCGAAAATAGCTCTTGAATTTAGTTTAATTATATTGATGTGGTGACAATACTTTTTATTTTTTGAATGAATGCTTGAACAGTGCATATATCTTTTGATCTTGTTGTTTATGAATGTTAAAATTGTTGGCTCTTGAAAGAATGATGAACAAAGAGAAATGTTATTGATGATCTGAAAAATCATAAAATTGATTCTTGAAGCAAGAAAAAGCAGTGAAAAAGCAAAAGCTTGTGAAAAAAAAAAAGAAGTGGCAAAAAAAAATAGAAAAAAAAGAAAAAGCAAGCAGAAAAAGCCAATAGCCCCTTAAAACCAAAAGGCAAGGGTAAAAAGGATCCAAGGCTTTGAGCATCAATGGATAGGAGGGCCCAAGGAAATTAAATCCAGGCCTAAGCGGCTAAATCAAGCTGTCCCTAACCATGTGCTTGTGTCATGAAGGTCCAAGTGAAAAGCTTGAGACTGAGTGGTTAAAGTCGTGATCCAAAGCAAAAGAGTGTGCTTAAGAGCTCTGGACACCACTAACTGGGGACTCTAGCAAAGCTGAGTCACAATCTGAAAAGGTTCACCCAGTTATGTGTCTGTGGCATTTATGTATCCGGTGGTAATACTGGAAAACAAAGTGCTTAGGGCCACAATCAAGACTCATAAGTAGCTGTGTTCAAGAATCAACATGCTTAACTAGGAAAGTCAATAACACTATCCAAAATTCTAAGTTCCTAAAGAAGCCAATCATTCTAAACTTCAAAGGAAAAAGTGAGATGCCAAAACTATTCAGAAGCAAAAAGCTACAAGTCCCGCTCATCTAATTATAATTAATATTCATTGATATTCTGGAATTTATAGTATATTCTCTTCTTTTTATCCTATTTGATTTTCAGTTGCTTGGAGACAAGCAACAATTTAAGTTTGGTGTTGTGATGAGCGGATAATTTATACGCTTTTTGGCATTGTTTTTAGATAGTTTTTAGTAAGTTCAAGCTACTTTTAGGGATGTTTTCATTAGTTTTTATGTTAAATTCACATTTCTGGACTTTACTATGAGTTTGTGTGTTTTTCTGTGATTTCAGGTAAATTCTGACTGAAATTGAGGGATTTGAGCAAAACTCTGAAAAAGGCTGACAAAAGGACTGCTGATGCTGTTGGATTCTGACCTCCCTGCACTCGAAATGGATTTTATGGAGCTACAGAACTCCAATTGGCGCGCTCTCAACGGCGTTGGAAATTAGACATCCCGGGCTTTCCAGCAATATATAATAGTCCATACTTTATTCGGAAATTGACGACGTAACTTGGCGTTGAACGCCAAGTTCATGCTGCTGTCTGGAGTTAAACGCCAGAAAAACGTCATGATCCGGAGTTGAACGCCCAAAACACGTCATAACTCGAAGTTCAACTCCAAGAGAAGCCTCAGCTCGTGGATTGATCAAGCTCAGCCCAAGCATACACCAAGTGGGCCCCGGAAGTGGATTTATGCATCAATTACTTACTCATGTAAACCCTAGGGAGCTAGTTTATTATAAATAGAACATTTAACTATTGTATTAGATGTCTTTTGACCACGTTTCATCTTTGGTCTCAGTTTTGTTTTATTCTTAATCCTAAGAGGCTATTGATCACGTTTTAGGGGGCTGGCCATTCGGCCATGCCTGCACCTTTCACTTATGTATTTTTAACGGTGGAGTTTCTGCACACCATAGATTAAGGGTGTGGAGCTCTGCTGTACCTCAAGTATTAATGCAGTTCTATTTTTTTATTCAATTCTCTCTTATTCTTATTCCAAGATATTCATTCGCACCCAAGAACATGATGAATGTGATGATTAGATAACCCTCATTATTATTCTCACTTATGAACGCACGTGATTGACAACCACTTCCGTTCTACATGCGACAGAGCTTGAATGTGTATCTCTTAGATTCCCCAACAGAATCTTTGTGGTATAAGTTAGATAGATGGCAGCATTCATGAGAATCCGGAAAGTCTAAGCCTTGTCTATGGTATTCCGAGTAGGATTCTAGGATTGAATGACTGTGACGAGCTTCAAACTCCTGAAGGCTGGGCGTGATGACAAGCGCAAAAGAATCAATGGATTCTATTCCAACCTGATTGAGAACCGACAGATGATTAGCCATGCGAGTGACAGCCGCAGAGGACCATTTTCACTGAGAGGATGGGATGTAGCCACTGACAACGGTGATGCCCTACATACAGCTTGCCATGGAAAGGAGTAAGAAGGATTGAGTTGAAGCAATAGGAGAGCAGGCGTCCTTGAGCCATACAGTACCTCCATATGCTTATCTGAAATTCCTACCAATGAATCTGCATAAGTGTTCTATCCCTTTTTATTATTTTATCTATTTTCTTCTTATTATTAATTTCCGAAACCATAAACCAATTTTAATCTGCCTAACTGAGATTTACAAGGTAACCATAGCTTGCTTCATGCCAACAATCTCTGTGGGATCGACCCTTACTCACGTAAGGTTTATTACTTGGACGACCCAGTACACTTGCTGGTTAGTTGAATGGAGTTGTGAATTCAACCAGTGCCATAATAATGATTTCATCTCAAAATAGTTAGAACATGGATCACAATTTCGTCCACCAGTATCCACACTGAGACCAACCTTTACTGTCAACTCCTTGACCAATGGACATCTGATCTAAATTGAGAAATCTCTTGCAACTCTTTGCATGCCATAAAATTCTTCTCCAAGAATTATGCTCACATACATTTATGTGTGTAGAGATAAAGGAATAAAACTCTTGTTATTCTCTCGTGTTTCTCATGTTTTCCTCTACTCTTGGCATACCTATATATAATATGAGATTTGTTGTTGATTTTAAATTTGAATCATATCTTACTATTTTAATTTGAATCTTTCAAATTTATGAATCATATCATAACTCAATTTGAAACAGAATCAGTTAGGATCTCATCCAACTTTATAATTCAAATTTAGAAATAGAATAACTAATTATTCTCAAATCTCATTTAATATTCTCAATTATCATACTATTATTATATTTTTGGTGCTAGCAAAAAATATAATAATATTCCATTTGAATTAATATAATTATTTATTTGATCAAATCAAAATAATAATTAAATAATTCTATAGCAAAGATTAGAACACTCGTTAGTGTGTGACCCCATAGGTTCAATACTAAACGGGTAATAAATTAGTCATACTAAATTTACTAATCAAGGTTGGCGTCTAGCAACACTCCTCAACGACCCGATAGTATGAAGTAATATATTTTTACTAAGAACCTTAGAAGAACAAAGTATAATTCCTTCCATCTTTTCAGCTCTTGGTTAACCCTTAGAGTATAGTTTAATTGTCAAAATCTAACTTGTTACCATTATTATAATGAACTGTGAATGACTTAAGAAAATCATTTCTTCATTCATTCAATTCCCTTGGCCAAGGTTTTATTCATTTCAGTCATTATAATCATAGAGCTCAAACTCTTTACCGAGAGTTGACGGATTTCTTATTGACTAATCATTAATTCTACAAGTATTTAAATCATACCCAATATCCATTCAACTAGCACCCTAGGGTATTAGGTGTCCGGAATCAAAGTATAATAAATACATTGTTAATTACTATGATAGTCGCAGGTCAAAGGAAACTCTATTACTATGTTCATCTTGATAATATCCTATTGACAAATATACGGTAATTATAACCATTAGGATTTTTCAGAGTGAGTCAATTCAATGGTCATATCTCTATATGCATGGTGCACGAAATCGTGATCACTACAACTTCGCACAACTAACCAGCAAGTGCACTGGGTCGTCCAAGTAATAAACCTTACGCGAGTAAGGGTCGATCCCATGGAGATTGTTGGTATGAAGCAAGCTATGGTCACCTTGTAAATCTTAGTCAGGCGGACTCAAATGGGTGTAGATGATATATGAATAAAACATAAAGATAAAGATAGAGATACTTATGTATATCATTGGTGAGAGCTTCAGATAAGCGTATGAAGATGCCTTCCCTTCCGTCTCTCTGCTTTCCTACTGTCTTCATCCAATCCTTCTTACTCCTTTCCATGGCAAGCTTATGCAAGGGTTTCACCGTTGTCAGTGGCTACCTCCCATCCTCTCAGTGGAAATGTTCAACGCACCCTGTCACGGCACGGCTATCCATCTGTCGGTTCTCGATCAGGCCGGAATAGAATCCATTGATTCTTTTGCGTCTGTCACTAACGCCCCGCCTGCTAGGAGTTTGAAGCACGTCACAGTCATTCAATCATTGAATCCTACTCAGAATACCACAGACAAGGTTAGACCTTCCGGATTCTCTTGAATGCTGCCATCAGTTCTTGCCTATACCACGAAGACTCTGATCTCACGGAATGGCTGGCTCGTTTGTCAGGCGAGCACTCGGTTGTCAGGCGATCAACCATGCATCGTGTATCAGGAATCCAAGAGATATTCACCCAATCTAAGGTAGAACGGAGGTGGTTGTCAGTCACACGTTCATAGGTGAGAATGATGATGAGTGTCACGGATCATCACATTCATCAAGTTGAAGAACAAGTGATATCTTGGACAAAGAACAAGCGGAATTGAATAGAAGAACAATAGTAATTGCATTAATACTCGAGGTACAGCAGAGCTCCACACCTTAATCTATGGTGTGTAGAAACTCCACCGTTGAAAATACATAAGAACAAGGTCTAGGCATGGCCGAATGGCCAGCCCCCAAATGATCTAAGAACTAGATGTCCAAAGATGAGAATACAATAGTAAAAGGTCTTACTTATAGGAAACTAGTAGCCTAAGGATTACAAAGATGAGTAAATGACATAAAAATCCACTTTCGGGCCCACTTGGTGTGTGCTTGGGCTGAGCAATGAAGCATTTTTCGTGTGGAGACTCTTCTTGGAGTTAAACGCCAGCTTTTGTGCCAGTTTGGGCGTTTAACTCCCATTTTGGTGCCAGTTCCGGCGTTTAACGCTGGGAATTCTGAGGGTGATTTTGAACGCCGGTTTGGGCCATCAAATCTTGGACAAAGTATGGACTATTATATATTGCTGGAAAGCCCAGGATGTCTACTTTTCAACTCCGTTGAGAGCGCACCAATTGGGATTCTGTAGCTCCAGAAAATCCACTTCGAGTGCAGGGAGGTCAGAATCCAACAGCATCTGCAGTCCTTTTCAGTCTCTGGATCAGGTTTTTGCTCAGGTCCCTCAATTTCAGCCAGAAAATACCTGAAATCACAGAAAAACACACAAACTCATAGTAAAGTCCAGAAAAGTGAATTTTAACTAAAAACTAATAAAAATATACTAAAAACTCAACTCAAACTACTAAAAACATACTAAAAACAATGCCAAAAAGCGTACAAATTATCCGCTCATCAATGCACCATATATATATATAATTTAATAAATGAGATCTATTAATTTTCATCCAATGAAGACCATTATATATATATTGATCTTTTCGGATTATTAATGTCCTTTTTAATAATCCTATGACCAAGAACAATTTAGATTAAACTATAAAAGATTTATCTCTCAATATTATGATTACTATCACAATGATAAATCTCTAAATTTAATCAAGGACGTTATTATATTAACATTTTAATATAATAACAATAACAAATTATTTGACACGTGATTGATTGGACTGTGGTCATACTACTTATTCCCAACAACGCCAACTCCACCATGCCCCCTGCGTGGTGCCAGATTTCTGCATGCGTGCCGCGTCATCACGCACCGGACGTGTTACTTGAGTGCTAACACGCATTTAAAGAACAGGGACACCACGTCTCCCGCGTGTTGATTGCTACCTCCACCGCTCGATAAATCACTCCACTCCCCAATAACCTGCCAAAACACCAACCACTTTTTCATAATAAAAATAATTTTTGTGACTTTTCAATAGTTGTGATTTTTCATAATAATATAACCAAAGGATACGATGTTCTGATTGTTATTCAAACCCAAGAGAAGTCATGACTCATGATCATTCATTATTGAATAATGTACAAACCGTTTTGTTCGTAATAACGGTATTGAAAAAATAATTAATAATATTATTAATGTATCAAATTTATAAAAAAAAAAATCTAAAGAATCGACTACAATCTAAGTCAATTCAAAACAATTTTTTTGTATTTTTAGTTTAGAGTAGTGAAAAATTAGAGTAGTGAAAAGTTATTTTTTTTTATAAAAGACTTCCTATTTTTTAACTAGTTGGCTCTAGCTAGTTGGCTATTCTCCTAGTTGGTTCTCTAGTGGAATCAAATTTGTAAATATCCTTTAATCCTTGCTATTTACAAAATTTAAATATGATATAAGTATATGTGTAAAAATTATGTCACTTAGATTAAATATTCTTTTAATGTAAATTTTAAGATTCTAACAAAGTAATAGATGTCTAACCGATTAAACTTATGCTCCATATGTTAGTACTAAAAATCACACACATTACTTATATCCTTCAAGTTCAAAAGTATATAATTTTAAGCATTTATATAATCTTATGCTCATCCTGATTTCATGAATATTTATGAGAATAAAATCTCTAAAAATATTTTATTGGAGCAGCACCACTCTTATATTCATATATGTTGAATCTTTTGATAAATAATATTATCACTCTATTAAGAGTTTTAACTCACCCTCCTTATTTATTATAAATAGCACTAAATCTTATACCTAAATGCTCCAATTGTTATATAACTTGTTATTACCCATTAAACCTTGAAACTAATGGTCTACTAGAAGTTAGATACTCTTTCATTACACGAATTTCTTCTAAATTTGTTCCAATAATTAATAAATCATCAATATATAGACAAATAATTACTCCATAATCTTTAGTAGATTTTGAGTAAATACATTTATCCGCACTATTATATGAGAAGCTATTTGATAACACCATTAAATCAAACTTCTGATGCCATTATTTAGATGCTTGTTTAGGTTATACAAAGACTTAATTAATTTACAATCTTTATTTATTTTCGGATAGTACATAGCCTTTCGATTCCTGCATATAAATTTCTTCATTAAGATCCCATTTAGAAAAGTTATTTTAACATCAATTTGATGTATATGAAACTTATGAATGGATGCTAATACTATAAGAATCCTATAGAAATCATTCTTAGCACAGCTGCGTAGGTATCAATATAGTGTAGACCTTCTTATTGTCTAAACGCTTTGGTTGCTAACCTTACTTTAAAGGTTTATAATGAACTATCAATGTTATATTTTCTTCTAAATACCCACTTACATCAGGCTTTGATCCTGGAGGCAAATCAATTAAGACCTAAGTATTGTTTGATAATACTGAATCCATTTCATTATTTATTATTTCTTTCCAAAAGCAAAATTTTTTGAAGTCATAGCCTCTTTGAACGTTTGAGGATCACCTTCTATGTTCATCATAATAGGAACTTTGTTTGTCACAGAATCTGTAATTCCTTCTACCAAAAAGGTGATAGCTTGAGAAGAAATAAAATCTGGACCCAAATTTTTTTCTTTTCTCATTCTCAAGCTCTTCCTTAGTTGAATCAATTCTTTGTCACTTAGATATTTATTATTTTGATTATTTATTTCTTGTGAAATATTAGTATCATTTTATGGATATTCTAAATTAGAAGTTGAATCATTGATAAATTTATTTTCAATAAATTCTACCTCTCTTGATTCAACAACTATATTAGACACTAAATCTAATATTCTATATGCTTTAGAATTTTGAATATATCTTATGAAAGTGCCTTTTTATGGTTCTTGACTCTAATTTGGTTCTCTTTTGATTAGAAACTTGATAAAAGGCTAAATACCCCCAAACTTTCAGATAATTCAAATTAGATTTTTTTTTTCTTTCCAAATTTCATAAGGAAAAATCTTTCTATGTCTTGATGGTATCCTATTATAGATATGACATGATGTCAATAATTTTTTACCCCACAAATTGTAAAGTAATTTTGCATTTAGTAACATTGAATTAACCATATCCACTAAGGTACAATTTTTTCTTTCTGTCAAACCATTTTGTTGCGGATATATGGAGTGGAAGATTCATACACAATACCATGTAATTCACTAAGTTATCAAATTCATTAGAAAAATATTCTCTATCTCAATTACTACAAAGAACTTTTATTTTCTTATCATGCATATTTTCTACTTTCATTTTATATTTCTTAAACATTTCAAAAGCTTCATCTTTATTTTGAAGCAAATACATATAAGTAAATCTAGAACAATCATCAATAAAAGTTGTAAAATATCTTTTTTCTCCTCTAGTAATATTGTCATTTAATTCACAAATATCACTATGAATCAATTCTAATAAATATCTATTTCTTTCAACTTTAGAAAAAAATTTCTTAATAATTTTGGATTGTATGCAAATATCACATTTCTTATTAAAATTTTTGTTACTTAGATCAATATAGTTATTTTTATGCATATATTCAATTAATTTGTAATTTAAGTATGCTAATCTACTATGCCATAAATTACAAGAATCAACAATATACAAAGAAATATTCACTTTATTAATACTAAGTTTAAACATGTCTTTAGTACAATATCCGTTTCCTATGAATACATCATTCTCAAGCAAGATCACTTTATCAGATTCTATTACAACTTTAAATTCTTTCTTACACGAGAAACTAACAGAAACTAAATTTTTTCTCAAATCCAAAACATGAAGTACATTTATTAAACTTAATTTCTTTTCAGATGTAAAATTCAATTCCACAGTTTCTTTACCACAAACTTTGGTTGTGTTGTCATTACCCATCAAAACTTCTCTATTGTTCACTTCTTTGTATATTTTGAATTGGTTGTGATCATTGCAAACATGAACAGTAGTTCCAGAATCTAACTACCATTCAAGTGATTTTTCTTGTGTTGCCATGTTGAGATCTGTTACCATGCCAATATGTATATTTTGTACTTTTTCTGTAACCATAGCAATTAGATCCTTTTCTTCTACTAAGTTAGTCTTTGGTACTTTCTTTTTCAAAAGCCTACACTTTTTATGTAATGTCCTTTTTTTGTGACAATGATACCACTATTTTTGTCTCTTCTTGTCTTGTTTTGAATCTTTTGAGAATTTTTTTCTTATTGATTTTGTCTTCACCAATGTGATTCACTTTATAATTTTGAGAGATATACACAGTATCACATTTTTGAGTTTTCTCTTCTATACGTATATACCTTAGTAATTTCTCAATTGTGAAGTCTTCATCAAGATGTAAAAGTTTCTTCCTATAACCATTTCAAGATGAAAGCAATTTTAAAATAATTATTTCAACTTGTAATGATTCAAGGATCATTACTTGTAGATCACGAAGTCTACTTACAAGGAGTTATAATTCATGAATTTGATCCATAACAGGCACAATATCATTCATCATAAATTTAAAATATTTCATCATAATAAACTTATGTGTTCCTTGTCGTTTAGTATTGTACTTTTCTTCTAAAGACTTTCAAATCTTCAATGGTGATTGAATTGACATGTAGAGATCATATAGTCGGTCAGATAGTGTTGAAAATATGATATCGACATGTAAAAGTATCTTCATCACATTTTTTCTTTTCTTTTGGTGTGGCATTTTCAGCGGCATCGGCAATTTGGTGTAATTTTTGGGTCAATCACATATGTAAGATTGAGAACCGAAAGAAGAAACATCATCTTGTCTTTTCAACAGTTGAAATTCATTCCATCAAAGCGATCCAACTTAACAAACTCTTGATTCATGACCTTGAATATGGTGTTTTGATCTTGAGTCATCTTTAAAAATATCTCTCTAAAATTATTGGGTAAATTAAGATGAGAATATGATAAAATCTTATATTTGTTGTGGTTTCAAGGCACGATTAGATCACTTTTTTTAGAGAGATATTTGTCTCTATACTTAGTTGTTATAGGATTAATAACAATACTCTCTCAAAATATAATGAAACCAATAAATTTCTTAATTAACAATAATAAAAAAATTTTAACTCTCTTAAATAAAAAAACTCTCAATAGTTAAATAAATTGTATACTTAGGTAACGTTTGTTTTCGAAGACAGAACACAAAGACATGAACAACAAATATTTTAAAAGTGTTTGGAGTAAGAAACATAGACACTGGACACATTGTCTCCAGGACAATTTTTATATTTTTGTATTCACTCTTTTATGAAGGGCAATGATAGACACATGATTGGGAAGGTGGACACGAATTTTTTTATAAAACAATTTTTTTTGTCCATAGATATTTTTTATTATTCTACTATGATCCCTTCTTATTTTTCCTAATTTGAGCATTCTTCTTCTTTTTTGTTTTTTTTTTCAGGTAATCTCTTCTTCTTGTAGAATTTTTTACTTAGCGAGATAATTCCATTCTTCTTATGTTATTGTTATTACTTCAATACCAATTTTATATAGATCAATTCTTTTTGTAATCTACTATACTCGTACGTATTCTCATTTTCTATTAAATTAGTTTATATTTGATGCAAAAAATTTAAAAATACATAACTATTTTAATCATTTCATATAATATTTTAGTCTTGTTCATATGTATTCAAATATAATAATGGACATTACATTAGTATATTGTATACTATATCCAAATACAATACACAAAAAGATAATTTTTAATATTTTTGTTCTATTGTCTCTCTATCTCAATATCATATTTTGTTATGCCTCCAAAAATAAAGGCAGGCTTAGTAATTGTTATAATCTTTATAAAATAGTGGGCAATTGCTTCTATCTATACATCGCAAGAAGTAATAAAATTGGAAGCACGAAGCAGCCAATGTAATACGTATATTACTTGATGATTATGACTTTTCAATAGTTGTGATTTTTCATAATAATGTAACCAAAGGATATGAGGTTCTTATTGTTATTCAAACCCAAGAGAAGGCATGACTCATGACCATTAGTTATTGAATAATGTACAAACCGTTTAGTTTGTAGTAAAGGTATTTAAAAAAATAATTAATAATATTATTAATTATTAATTATTAATATATAAAAATTGTAAGTATCCTTTAGAGGGCTTCATTGAGTGGAAGGGATTCATTTCTTTCTTAATTGATCGTTAACTGTTCAATTTTTGCTTGAACAAAAACAAATTTAAAATTTTGAGTCCACAATAAAAAAAATGAATTGTGGACACTAATTGCCTATACTTAAATTTAGCATATGAATGTTGAATGCTGATGATTATCTTACTAGTAATCTAAATAATGTTGGAGTTGAGTGTTTTATAATAACTAAGGATTTAGATAATGTCTTAAGTTTTTAACTCATTAAAATTTTTTATAGAAAATATATAAAACCTCTACTAATAATAAATTAAATAAAATATAATTTTTATTTTTAAAGTTTGTCAAAATATATATATAAATTTTATTTTATTTTAATTTTGTCTTAAAATTTTTTTATTTGCATCAAATAATATATCTCTGACAGTTAAATTTTTAAAAAATTTAGGAGCAATCCAATGATAATGAATAACAATTAAGAACCAATGATAAAAATTTTTTTAGCTTGTTTGTGTTAAAAGTTAATTATCTTTGTGAAGTTGTTACTGAATTGATCTTAAACTTTTTGAAAATTAGCTATCAGAAGTATATTTGATGTAAATAAAAAAATTTTGGGATAAAATTAAAATATATAAAATAAAACTATTAAGGATATTTTTGAAATTTTAAACAAACTTTAAGAATAAAAAATATACTTTATCCTAATAATTTTAAGAGCTTAGCTAACATGTGTCTTAAAAAATACAAGTTAAAATTACTATTAATTAATAGATTTTAAATATTTTATTTTAATAAATTACTATTAATTAATTGGCATTGAAACAACGAACAGAATGCTAAGCTAGTTTTGACTTGCAACGCTAGTAGACGCGAAACTAAATGACATCGTTTCGTTTTGGCACTTAAACAAGATAAAGATGAAGTCATTTTGAAAAATGAAAAGATATAAAATGATTTGTACAATTGTACATCATATAAACTCTTTCTCGTCTTTTCGTTTTTGCCTTGTTAAAAAGTCAAAACGAAACAATGCCATTGTGACAAGTCAGTTTAACACTTTGTTTGTTGACTTAATGCTAGAAAGAATTTAGAGACTACTAATATAATATTTAAAGTTAAATCTTAAAGATCAGTATAATAAATTTTAGATTTAAAAGACTAAAATGATAAAAATTATGAATTTAAAGGAACACTTTTAAAATTTAGTCTAACAATGACATGAATTTTTTTTAAAAAAAATTGTCCTTTATATTTTTTGTTTATAGAGCAAAATTATTGTGTGGGAGATAAAATTGCACATATCTTTAATTATTAACAAATTTAGTTATTAAATTAAATTTTAATATTGTTTTGTTTTTTAAATGAGTCTTTACGTCAAATTTTTTTGTTAGAATTTAGAAACTGACTCAGCTTGCTTACATGAAGGGAATGGTTTAAAAATTTTAAAATTTTTAGAGACTTGTATTTCTCTTTTAAATAACAATGAGACTAGTTTAGCTAAAATTACATTGTTAGCCTCTAATGAAACAATTCGACATAAAAATTTATTTGTTTAATAGGAGAAAAAATTGAGATATGATTATTAACAAAAATATATTGAAATACAAAATTTTTTTTGAAAATGGATATAAATTCTTATTCTAAATATGAGATTCTTATTAACGCATGAAAAAATAATTTTTTTGCAGTTGTTTATTAGATGAGTGTTTATATTTTTAAAAAGCCAAAAAAAGGTTTTAAAATTTAAAGTAACAAAAATACCATAACCATATACATTTTCATCAATGCAAACAAATCAATTTTGTTGAGACATTGATGGCGAATGCGGATGAAAATAGGTGGACTCGAGTCGAACTTTAACTTTAATGAGTTTAACTTATGTTATAAATAGACTGTTCAAGTTTAGGTTTATTATTTTTTATAGGCTTTTTTAACAAACTTAAATCTGGCTTGTTTAAAGTCTGATAAACCTATAAACATATTTGAAAATGTTGTTTTGTAAATTAGAACTCAAAAAATAATAAATTTAAAAATATCTAAATTGAGATTAAATAGATTCTAAATTTTATAATTCATAATTTGTCAAAAAATTTCATTTATATATGGTTTAATTATTTTATTGGTTCCTATAGTTTCATCAAATTTTCAATTAGGTTCCTATACATTTTTTTCCCTACACTACCTTTAATTTTGTAATTAGATCACTTTCATATAAAAAAACGTTAAAATTAATAAAATATTTCTCCCAAAATACATGTAGTCAAAGTTCTATTTAAGTTTTTAATTATGAATACCTTCAATTTGCAAATAAATATTCAGTTAACTATATCATTTTTTACACTATGGAGGACCTAATTATAAAATTAATAACAGTGTAGGGACCCAATTGAAAGGAAAAAAAAGTATAGGGACCTAGTTGAAAATTTGGTGAAACTATAGAGACCAACAGAGTAATTAAACCTTTATATATCAATTCTTAGTCACATATTATAACTATATTACAAGAAAAAATAACTATTTGTACATGAATTTTACAATGTTGACAAAAGTACCCATCAAATAAAAAATTAACGTTGTACCCATGAAAGATGAGTTCCATATGACAGAAGTACCCAAACCTTCATTTTTTGTTGACTTTTTAACAAAATCTCCAAATTACCCCACCCTTTATGACTTTATCTTCAACTTCAACCCCATCTCTACCTCTTCTTTTTCTTATCCTAAAATTTCACAATTTTTCGCTTCCATTGAACTTCTCAAATTCCGTTTGCTTTCTTATCGACGTTATTTCTGCCTTCCACCACCGCGTGGACCTTTTTTCGGCGTCAGAATTTTTTCCAGAAGCTCTTTCTGGTCGCCAACGTATGAAATCGATGTTGCGAACCCACATTTCTTTCGATACCTCCATTGAAAGCTTTAGCTCTCACATTATCAAAAACAAGCTTTCCGGTAATAGTGGTGTTTCTGCGATTACGTTCTATTTTTGCTATTCCTCTTCTGTTAAAGCTTTTTCATCTATTAATGGTTCAGACATCATTGTCATTTTTGGTTCTGCTTCGTGATTCTGTTATGAAATTGTTAGAATTTTTACAATAGAATAAAGTTCTGAACTTTCTTTTTTCTTTTTTCTTTTTGTTTCTCTTTCTCTTTCTCTTAAAGACTAATTTCTTTCAGTTTGTCGAGTTTTGGATAGGATTTTAGAATTGAAAAGCATGAAAATTTTTTATCTTAATTGTGATTTTTTTTCTTCTTCTTCTTCCATGTGCTAATTATTACTTTTAAGAGATTCTTCACTAAATAATTTTGCGTTTGTTCTGCTTTTAATTTTTGCGACTTTTTTGTACCACTAGTTCTTCATCTGGTTTCTCCATGAGTGATGATACTTCGTTGTGTTTTTCAATGTTCACAAAACCAGCTTTTGTTTCTCTTTCTAAAATTATAATCCTTTCTTCTTCAGTTTTTATTAGCACTTCCTCACCTTCTTGTTCTTGTTCTTACCTATCTACATCATCATCAATAATAGGGATTGAAGATTATAAAAACTTAGGATAAGAGAAAGAAGGGACATAGATGGAGTTGAAGATAAAGGATACGAGTAATTTAGAAATTTTATTAAAAAGTTAACAAAAAAATTAGAATTTGAATACTTTTGTCATATGGAACTTATTTTTCATGGATATATTAGTTTTCTTGTTTGATGAATACTTTTGTCAGCATTCATAAAGTTCATGAGTACAAATAGTTATTTTTTCTATTTATAATCCAAAAATTTTTTCTTTAAAAAAAATTACGATCTTATTTGATATTGACTATTGATTCTTTTTAGTTTTATTTTGTATTTAATATAAGTGAATAGTTAAAAGTCTAAATTAAAAATAATTTATTTAAAAAAAATATGACCAACCGATTCAACGAGCTTTGTAGACCTATTTTTAAGTTTACAACCTAACTTTTTTAGCTAATAGGTTTTACAAAAAGTCCAAGTATAACAGATTTAATAAAACGAACCGAGTCGAATTGAGGCTAAAATGAGCCAAACCATGAATCCCGTCGAATAGTCGACCCACTTTTACCTCTAATGACGATGAAAATTTGTTGTTTCTTATAAGCAATTTAAATGTTTTAATTTTTTAAATCAATTGTTTTACTTATTTTTTGTGTTTATTTATTTATTTTTTTTACTTATTCTTTTCCCAAACTCTCTTCTCTTCATTTTCGCACAGGCGAATGAAATTCATAACAATCACATTTTGATCTGGAAAATAGTATGATCAAAAGAAAGCAAAATCCATGGTTAGTTATTAAACCTTTCTTAACATGTCATTATGAGTGGCCTAACACAAATTTTAAGTTTAAATTTCATTATCATTAATGTTTAATGAAAAAATAAAAAGAAAATGTAAGAACAAAAAATAACAATGAGAATAGGGTTTTTTAAAAATAAAATAAAAAAATAATTATTTTTAAACCCATTTTTCAACTTTAATTTTTCAGATACAAAATTCTTTTTGGGCATTTAAGACAAGTTTTTCGTACCCCTAACGAACTTTATAATTTATAGAGTTCACTGCACCTCCGACGAACTTCATATGTTATATGAAGTTCGCCGCACCCCGGCAAACTTCAAGTCGAGTTTCCAAAATAAAAGTATAGCTACTGGAAAACGAAACTCAAAACCACAATTTCATTTTCCACTCTCATTCTCATTCTTGGCATATTTTCTTTACAATGTCAATGAATCACTTGTTATCTACTCATTATAATGGTAAAATAGTGTATAATGAAAAAGGTTCTATCGTTTTTAAGTTTGGATAACTGATAAATACGTATATGACGCCGGAAATCAACAGTCTAACAGCGTTGAAGAATTTGATATTGCAGTCTGTCGGACAGCAATAGACGAAAAGAGTAAAAAAAATTTACTACAGATATCCGACTAAAGTAGATGACAATTTGTTTTATAAAATGTATGTTATAGTTGTCTTGGCTCTGTTGGTATTATGTTTATTAGACCATGTTTTTGAGAAATATTTCTGTTGTTTTGAATTAGGTATCGGTTACGTGACGATGAGGACATTCGTCTTATAAGGTCGTGGCACAACCGATGGACAAATGTTCATCTGTTGGAATTATTCGTGTTCCTCGTTGAGTTGGGTGGATGAGAATGATCTGCAGATACTGTTGATGACAGTCCGTTAAGACGAAATATTAGAAAAATGATGGTCGATCTAAATATGCCACCAGATGGTCGATCTAAATATGCTGGCAAAAGTCCTCAATGGACCGGCCATAATGGTGCTGCTCCCACCCACCGATGCAGCCATTAACAGGATCACCATCGATCCTGAGTCTCAACTGGTTGGCCACGTCCTATAGGGTGATAGACATCTCCCCGCATGGTAGATGAAATGTGTGGGACTCAAGTCTCCACCTCTCTATCAACGTCGACGCCAATGGCCAATCATGCTCGAACTCTACCATATACACCACATGCTCAAACCCGGCTCGCCTGAGATATGGTCTACTCTGCTCAGGCGGGCGTCTCATCGAATTTCATCTGGTGTACAAGATCCGAGGTGCCTACCAAACGGAAAAAAAAATTATAAAAAACGAGGGTCAACACATAAACTTACAAATTCACTGTTTATTGCAACATAATAAACAAGAGTGATAAAAGTGTACTGCTTGATCAAGTTTGCTAGCAATGTGCTCAGCCTGATCCAATATGTAAAGCGTATGCTCGTAGCCTAAAAACAGTTGCTCCATCTAACCAGACTCTAGTAAAATAAAATAACATATACTGAACTCAGTTCCTTTCACATTAACTAAATTTTTAAAAGACATATTTAAACCAATTAATTGTCTACCTTACATCTTAATCTGTTTATAAACTTACTAATTAAAATGTAAACCAACAATATGAAGCCGTTAACTAACTCTATAAACATACTAATCAATAACTAACTGAAAACTAAATTTAAATAATCATGTTTTTTTAATCTAATCTAACTAATTATTTCACTAATTACCATCTAATGCACAACTTAGACTAACTATTCTGACTAAACTAATTAACAATTAACTAATAACTTATACTAATTACATGCTATAAACAGTAAACAGCAACTGCTCTTGAATACAATAACATAAAAAATCTAATAAATATGTTATATACCCTAAATAACATGTAAACAGTAAACAGTAACTCTAAATAACATGTAATTAAATACTAAATAGTGACTCTAACTAACATGTAAATAGTAAACAGTAACTCTAACTAACATGTAAACAATAATTTTATAACTCTAACTAACATGTTAACATTAAACGGTTACTCTAACTAACTTAAAAACAGTAACTCTAAC
The DNA here is from genome assembly GCF_014773155.1 of Arachis stenosperma. NCBI lineage: Eukaryota > Viridiplantae > Streptophyta > Magnoliopsida > Fabales > Fabaceae > Arachis > Arachis stenosperma. The sequence continues at coordinate 110,184,235 of NC_080377.1, forward strand.
TAATACGAAAACAGTAATTCTAACTAACATATTATATACTAACCTGAAACTGAAGACGTAGTGAATAACAAACTTCACAACGTCAAAAGAAAAAAAATCTTGTACAGAAAATTCTAAATATCGCAAGCGAAAAAAGAACAAAATAGATTTAGAGGAGAGATTTAGAAAAAAACGACAAAATAAAATAGTCTCACGCTTATACAATCTGTTGAACTCTACTTGAAATTTACTGGGGTGCGACGAAAAATCAATCGTATCTAAAAAATTAAAATTAAAAAAAAATTTCAAAAAATAATCATTTTTTATTTTATTTCAGAAAAAAAGAAAACTGAGAATAGAGGTTAGTGAGTGTGGGAGCCACGTGATTTGTTAGTAGTGATGAAATCATAAGGAACAGCATATCTGATACGATGCTGGTCTTTACCGCATGATATAATCTTCTAAATCCTAATTATTTTGCTCTATGTTACAACTACCGATCATGGTGCCTTATCATGCTCCCCAACACACCATAATAATATCACCCACCCTTCCATGCTCATGTATCATGATCATCTAAATATATATCTAATCAAAATCTAATGCAGTGGATTGGTAAAGCTAAATCTTTTCTTCTTTTTACCCACATTATCTTCTTTCATATGTAATGTGATCCAACCCTAATAAGATTAATTTATTTATTCATTTTAATGTAGATTATATTCTTGACTTTGTGTAATTTTTTTTAACTTTATTTTGATGTATTGTCGGTATAAAACAGTTTTATATATGCATTGAATTACGTAGTGTAATGTCAATACACTATAAGGTTTTTATTTATTTGTGGTAGTTTTTTCTCTTATTTGTGGAGGTTTATAACCCCCATCGAATAGTTTATGGGGTTTTACAAAACTCCCAAATTTTGAGGTGCTACGAGGTTTTTTGTGGAATTTTTTAAAAATCTCCACAATCTATTCAGTGCGGGAGGGGTTTGTATGTGTTTAGTGGGGGTTTTATATTGAACTTTTGTGACAGTTCTTGGTCAATGTTTGTAACGGTTTAAAACCTCCACAAAAAGACTTTTTCATTTTAAAAATAATAACTATTCTATGGAGGTTTCAAACCAGTCAATATAATTTTTAAAAATTAATTTACATTATTATTACACTACTAATTATTTATTATTAAAAATAAATATTTAAGCAAGACATTAAAAATGTAGAAAAAAATAAAATAAAAGAAATACTTTAAAACAAAATATAATACACTACCATCATTTTCCAATCACATTAATTACAACTACAAAATATTAAAAATAACACAATAACATACAGACTTATGTCCAAACTCTTGAACAATGAACATAACTATAGAATATAACTATAGAAGAGATTATAACTATAGAATATTACTCCACAAAGCTGCATGAGATGACATAACCATCAATAGACAGAAGAGCATATCTTCAACCACAAATAAAGTTAAGAAACTAGAAACACACTATACAAATACCACATGAGAATCAAATCCCAGAAATAAAAGTCAAAATAATGTCTAAGTTTTTATTTCAGGGGTGTATAGTTCTTAAAATATAACTAATTACCAAAAGAAATGCAGACAAATCGTTAGTTATTCAAGAAAATTAAACACTACTGTGTTATTTGTTTGCAGTAAAGACTATCGTTGTGCATGCAAATCTTGAAGAATAGAAACTCTAAGATCTTCTGTCTCAAACATTGTTCTTCTACTGTCCTCAATACATTTCTTTAATTTTGATTGAAAGAACTCTTGATGATTCTAAATTTTAAATATGGAAGTAATCAATTCATCATAACCTCTTATACTCCATACTCCAAGACTACCTATTCTAGTATAAAGTTTCTATATTCTAATTAGTTTTTTTAAAAATGTTTCATCTTATTATATATGTGTATTATATTTGTGTCGGTATATATATATACCGACACAAAGCACTTACAGGCCTAATCGCCAAGAAGTCCCTTTCAATTTGAGACTTTTGGTTAATTGTTTCCCAATAAACCTAGCTTCGATGAATCATCTCCAACTCACTTTTATTCTAAAAAATCTAAGATCAAAAGAAATACTATTGTTAATAATATAGTTTATAATAGCACAAGGTAATGAAATGTGTAAAAGAAAAATAAATCATAGTCATACACCATGTAACAAGAATAATTTTTACCATGTAAAAAAGATAAAGATCATTACTCAAAAACCAAAATGAAAAGAAAACCTGCCGTATTATGCAACTCCTCTTGCCATGGTAGACGACAGATATAAGGATTCCACTGAGAGTCCTGCATATAGAGAGAGATATTTCAGACATACAAGCAAGCTTCTAGATTTTACCAAGAGCAAAACTCAAAAGTTTGCAAAAGTTAAACAATTCCCAAATTTCAGATGAAACCTTTTACAGGAACATAATAATGATACATGAGCATCTTTTCTATCTTTTCCTAGTGAATTTGCATCTAATTTGTTGAGTTTAATAAAGAATTAATTATCTTTTAGTCAATATGGATGCTACTTTGAGTCTTTTTCAATTTTGTTTATTTTAAGTAACATTCGGCTGGATTTGGTGGAGTTTCTGTAGCACAAGAACAAAAGGAGATGGCAGTGAGGAGCGACGCATACGCGTGACTGACGTGTGCACGTGATTTGGAGCTTCCCATGGCGACACGTAATTTGGTGAGAGACAACCCACCGTGGTATGATCGCTCCATTTCATTCTTAGTTATTTTTCGTAGTAGTAGTTTTCTTACTTATTTGATTTTTATTGAGTTTTCACTATTTTTTTATCATGCAGCTATTTTTGAACAGGAACCGGACACTTCAAAAAAATGGAGCACATGACGCGCAAACGTCGCTGACGCATACCTGTCATATGCATGCGCGTGAAAAATAAAACTTGACAGGGAGTTGAGCGGGAGTAGCGCTGAAAGCATGCTAGAAGCACAAGCCGCATCACGCATACGCCTAACCCACGCGTGTGCGTTGTTTGCACTTTTCGCCTTCCACACGTGCGTGTCAGTTACGCGTACGCGTGACCTTGAAATTTGATGTAAATATGTGTTTGGGCAGAAACTTGTGCTAGTTTGGGGCTGGAAGTGTGCTAGACGCACAAAATTGACCACGCATACGCGTCATCTGCACAAATGGCCATCCACGCGTGTGCGTGCATGACACGCACGCGTCGTATGAAAATATTGGTGCCCAAGCCACGTGAACAGAGAGTTGTGCGTGCGCACGGCTGGCTTCGCGCGAATCGCAAAAAACCCAGGGCACGCGTACGCGTGACTGACGCTTACCCTTCATTAAGAAAATTTCGCGACCCACGCGTATGCGTCTGTACGCGTACGTGTCACCTGCGCCAAACAACTACACTAGTTTGCCACCCAGTTTTAATTTTTTTCCCCTCTCCCAATCCTAATTCTCTCTTGTTCTTTTATCCTTTTCTTTTTTCTTTCATCATAATATTTGTCTCTTTCTATTCTTCAGTTCTTCTTTGCTTGAGGACAAGCAAACCTTTAAGTTTGGTGTTGACGCTTCGCTTAAGGGTTTTCTGTTTATTCCTATGGCACCAAAAGGGAGGCGAATCATCTTCATTGAGGAGCACAACCTGAAGAATAAAGCGACCGCTAGGATAACTAAGGTGGTTGAGTTCCTTTCATTTTTTATTCCTCCCCTCTTTTTCTATGTCATGTTCTAGTTTTCTACTATTTTGCTTTGTTTGTTGCATGATTCTTTATTAGTTAGAATCCTAGGATTAGTTTAGTTTTCTATTAATTGCTTTAATTCTGAAAAGATGTCTCATGTATTACTCACTGAGCTTGAATTCAAATAAAAAATACAAAAGTGATGTATTGCATGAGAAAGTGAGTTTATATTGAAGAATAGTCTTATTTACTTAGATGTGGTGGTATTTTCTGTAATTCTGAATGCATGATATGAACAATGCATATTTAAATTTGAATCAAAGAATGTTGATGTATAAGGAATAGGAATTTGGAGAATTATTATGATTTCTCTGAAATTAATGAGAGTTTAATCCTTCAAGCAAAAGAAACAGCAAAAGAAAAATAAAAGCAAGGTCCAAGGCTCTGAGCATCAATGACTAGGGAGGTCAGACATGATTAAAAGCTCAAAAAGTTATTTTCCTAGTCACATGCTTGTGGTGTTTATGTGTCAAGTAATCTTTGAGACAAAACATTTAGAGTCGAAATCAATTTCAGAGTATGCCAAAGGCTTTGAGCACCACTGTTTAGGAGTAACTGAAAAAAAAAATATAAAAATATATAAAAAAAATATAAAAATAATAATAATAATAATAATAATAATAAAATAAAAATATTTAGAACTTAAAGAAAGTTCCACAGTTAAGTGCTTGTGGTGTTTCTGTGTTAAGTAAAGCTTGAGACAAAACATTTAAAGTCACAGCTAGGCTCAAGGTGCAAAGCACCAAAGAAAAAAATTGATGGGTTCAAGGATTAAAATTAAGTTACAAAAGATCAGAGAATTCATAATATTATCCGGATTCTAATTCCGAATGATAGTGACATCCTTCTGATTCAAAGGAGAGTGAGATGCCAAAACTATTCAGGATTGCAGTTGTAAACCCCACTATAAGAAGAGACATGAGCTTAATCAAATTCTCATTCTCATGCAAATTCACATCCTAAGCCTATGTTAGTTAGGGTTGCTTGAGGACAAGCAACAATTCAAGTTTGGTGTTGTGATGCGTGAGCATCTTTCCTATCTTTTCCTAGTGAATTTGCATCTAATTTGTTGAGTTTAATAAAGAATTAATTATCTTTTAGCCAATATGGATGCTACTTTGAGTCTTTTGCAATTTTGTTTATTTTAGGTAACATTCGGCTGGATTTGGTGGAGTTTCTGCAGCACAAGAACAAAAGAAGATGGCAGCGAGGAGCGACGCGTACGCGTGACTGACGCGTGCGCGTGATTTGGAGCTTCCCATGGCGATGCGTGCGCGTGACTGACGCGTACGCGTGATTTGAAGAATTGCACAGCGACGCGTGCGCGTGACTGACAGGTCCGCGTGACTTGCATAAAAGACCATCGACGCGTACGCGTGACTCACGCGTATGCGTGACATATGCAACGTACAGAAAATGCAAAAAATGTTGGGGGTGATTTCTGGGCCCCATTTTAGCACCCAAGTTAGGTGCGGATCCAGTGAAGTCAAGCGGTCCCCACGTTAGAATACGCGGAGTAGTTAGTTAATTCTGATTTAAATTCAAATTTGATTTTAAAATAGGAAAAGATAATATCTTAATTTTAGATATTGGATTTTAAATTAATTAGGATTAGTTATAAAAAGGGGAGACTTCTCTTCTATTGAAGTAGGTTCCATAAGGGGAATTCCATTAGGGAATTCTATACAATTTTACATTCCGCATTCCATGAGCAACTAATCCTCCATTGTTAAGGTTATGAGCTCTGTCTATTTGTATGGATTGATTTTATTGCTTTTTCTATTTTAATTCATGTGTGGATTTATAATTCAAGAATTGTTTTCGCTCTTTATCTCATGAATTTGGGTGGAACGGAAGTATGACCCTGTTTCTATTTGAGTTCTTGTAAAACTTGGAAAAGCTCTTTACTTGAACAACAGCTTGAAAACATATTCTCCTAAATTTTAATTATTTGGATTTAACAGGATACATGACATATAATCCTTATTTTTTGGGTAATTAGAATTTTTATGGCATATAAACTAGAATTTGAACTTCACCCTCTAATTGAAATAATTGACCAAGGCATTGGCAGTCAATGAATTTTAGAGGAGACTAGAAAGGTCTAAGGAATTAAGGTTTAGTCACATATAGTTTGCCATAAATTAAATCCTACATGATTAAAATAGTTAGTAAGAAAAGTTAATCCGGAAAAATAGATAACTCTGAAGCCTTAACTGTTTCTCCAATATTTTATTTTTAACTTATTTACTTGTGTGCCTACCTTCTGATATTTTCAAATTTAAACCTTTTGAATATCTCAAAACCCTTTTCTGCTTGCCTAACTAAGCCAATCAATCAATCGTTGTTGCTTGATCCATCAATCCTCGTGGGATCGACCCTTACTCACGTAAGGTATTACTTGGTACGACCCGGTGCACTTGCCAGTTAGTCTGTGGTTGTAAAAACACCACACCAGATAACAATGGTACCTGACCCAATTTTCCCTCAATTAGAAGAAGAATAGCAAGTTTTGCAACATTCGCAACTTCCTCACTGATCAGAGATTTGATCTTAGCAGGGAGATTATCTGCTGTTATTTGCTACAAAACCAATTACAAATACTATGTTATCAAGAGTGACTTTTCATTGTGACATATAAAAAGCAAGCCATAACATATAGTTTGAGAAAAGATTAAGAGTGGATGCCTACCACTTTATAAGGAACCTTCAAAATACAATCTCTGACTTTTATCGCCTTAGAAGCAAACAGAGACCTAGATGCAAGACACAAATTAATAGTTACTAAACCACCATTAATTAATATAATAATATATAATATACACAGAGAAATGTTCCATCTTCATTATATCATTCTGTGTTATGACTTATGTGGAATATTAACCAACAAACTATGCCTAAATTCACAACCATTCTTACTATTCGATTTCACGAATGATGACAAAGGAAACAATAAGCATGCAATTAAGAGCTAGAACCTGGTAGGTTTTCATTTCTTATATTACAACATCAATCTTTTTCCAACTAAAGTGGGAGGAAAGTATGAAGCCTTATTTTTCCAACACATAGAACAATCAAAATCATTGCTACTACTAGCAGTCTAATATGAACAAACAATTCAATGTTATGGTGTCATGAAAAGTCAATTATACTCACTTTGACACACAAGTATCAATTTGTGAACTGAGCCTGTTCAAATATTCAGTAGGGCTACGTTTCATATCCTTTTTCAGTTGATGCAATTTCTGATTTGAAAGAAACTTTCCTAACATTAGTAATTAAGAATGCACAAATAATATTGCTAGTTAGCTTATAATCATTCACCTTAAATATCTCATACTAGCAATTAGAATTAATTAGGTTCATATATAGATCAAGGATATAGGCAATAATTAACTTCATTATGATGAAATTTTAAACAGCAGTAGCAGTTATATATATCTTTATGTTGGTAGATTGAATAAAATCAATCAATTAATTCAGTCAAATATGAGTCCCCTTTTTTTCAAGTGCTCTTAATACCTCCTTTGCAGCTTTATACTTCTCCCGGGCAATTTCTTCACATCGGACAGTAGCAAGCATAACCTACAAGTTGATCAAGTGATAAAGCTTCAACAGAGATTAGTCCTTGAGAAGAGTTGGACCAACAACAAGCAAACTCTTCCAATCTGAATCAACAAAAGAAATTACCAAATCGTGAGAAGAGTTGGACCAACTCGCATAGCAGTTAAAAAACAATTCAAATAAAGCAAGCAGGGGATTTCAATTATCTTCAATTTAAACGTGTTGTAATGACTCTTTAAGTTACTCATCTGCAACAGAACAAAAACAATCAAAGATGATATGACTACAACTTCCATCAAAGCTTTTTTATTTTTTATACAATGATATATTAAAGAACCTAGTTCAGTTCATGGAAACCTTTACAAAGTAGGAACAAATCCTCACTTTAATGACTCGGAATGACATGAGAATTAGTTTCACAAGATTTGATAGCTTCGATCGCACTATCGCAGCTTCAATCGAAGCTTCCAAAGTCTCTCGCTCGCTCGCCTTACAAGTCTACTCAGCCAGTGCCACCGAGTCTGCGCCCAAACCGCTCTCTGAGTGCTTCAAGCTGCTGGAGCAAAAGCAGAATCAGCGGTAGCACGCGTCGTGAAAGATGACGCAGAAGTAGAAGATCTAAAGCATTACTATCCTGAGAGGCGAGAGCTCCACGAATTGAGAAGCTCCACGATCACCTCGTCCTCATAACTCCACCGGCGATGCTTTGATGGAGGAGACATGGCAGCAACGGCGGCGAAGAGATGAATGGTAGTGGCTGGAATCGATATTTTAGGGTTCAGACCTTTCGTTCTCTCTCTCTCTCAGAACTCTTCTGATTTTTTTTGTATGTTCAGTTAATATTTGTTTGGTTTGGCCTTTTAATAATTAATTGGGTTAAGAGTATTATAATAGTGGGAGTTTTGTTATATTATTTAAAATTATCACAAATAAAATATACTATGGAGATTTTAATAACTCCCACTAAAAAACTTCCACAAATAAATAAGAATTTTGTAGTGATAAAATAAATAATTTCTACATTCATTTAGTGAATAATTATCTAGAAAACAAATATAATTAAACAATTGCGTAAAATATTATACACTATCAGTGTATCAAAATTCAGCTCTTTCTTTTAAATATAATAATACAATTAAAAATCAACTATAATATATATATTAAAAATTAACTACCAAACTAATTATACACACACAAGACAAGACCCTGAGAACAATATACAAAGAACAGAGACACAAAATTTAGTATTCTTGTATTTTATTTGATAATAAACTAGAACAAATTATAAAAGTACAATTTATTCTTACTTTTTCATTCAAAAAATTTGGGAAGAAAAATATAAAGATAAAAAATATAATTATGAAAATTAAGAATAATGAAAGAAAAAATAAAAAAAAAGTTGTGTCTCTTGTTAGTATTTCTGTATTCTTCATAGCAAAATGGATACAAAACATACTAATTCAGTGTCTCTGGATACAATATTGTATTTGTCAAATACAATTGTGTCTCTACGTCTCTGTCTTAGTATCTTGTATCTGTAAGCCTGCGTTTGGTTAGTGTATACAAAGGGACATTGTAAAATCTCAAATTTTTAAAAATTAAATAATAAGTTATTTATAATTTATTATATTTATTCAGAATTATATCTTCAGAAGTTTTTATATATAAATAAGGCAATTTCTTATTTATAATTTAAATTTTTAGTAATTGAAAAATAATGAGAATTTTATATATCATATTTTAAATATTTAGATCTTGAACCTTATTTTATGATTTTAAAAAAAATTAATTTGATTTTTTTCTAATTCTTGGATTAGGGTATTTATTTCAAAATAAACTTGCAAATTGATGAATAAATAGTATCTTCATTAAAGACATTTTTTTTGGATTAAAATTGGTTTTTCAATTACTATATTACCCCTATTTTATTAAGAGATAAATACCAAATCGGTACTCGAAAGATTTTGGCGCTGACAAAATAGTACCTAACTTTTGTTATTGACAAAATAGTCCCCGAAAAATTTTAAAATTTGACAAAATCATCCCTAACATGAAAAGATGACATCACAGTGAACGGAAAATACTAATGTGGCCGTCGGAAGAGAGCTCCAACGGTGGCAGAGAGCTCCGATGACGTTAAAAAGCACCACCAACCCCTTCTCCTCCTCCACCTCCTTCTCACCACCAACCCATTCTTCTTCTTCGGCGCTAGCGAGGGAAGATGTACGCGAGAGCTGGTTGAGCCGGCACCTTCTTAACCGCGATGCTGGAGAGTGTGGGGTGCGACGTTGCAGAGACGGGAGACTTTGGAGTCACTGTAGATTCTAGCAACGCCGCACTCTTCACGTGGTTTTTTGTCGTCATCGAAAAAACAGAAGAGAGACAAGTGTTGGTGCTATTGTGGCTTGGGGATTGGAGAGTTGTTGTTGTGGGAGCTAGCAGCACATGTTGTGGTGGTGGCGGTGGGTTTAGGGAGGGTTTTGTTGTGGAAGAAATGGAAAGAAGAGGGTTCGGAGATATAGTTGGTGGTGGTGGAGGTGGCACATGGCAGTTGATACGAGAGGAGAACAAAGATTCGAAAGAGAAGCAGTGGCCATGAGAAAACGTGTTTCCCTCCTCTATTATGCCACAGTGGATTGTACTCTCTTGTGTCGTCGTCGCAGGCTAGTGCCGGAGAAGAAGGAGGAGGAGGAGAAAAAGAAGGGATTGGTGGTGGTTTTAATGTCGCCGGAGCTCTCTTCTGACGATCACATTAGCACTGTGACATCATCTTTTCATGTTAGGGGTGATTTTGTCAAATTTTAAAATTTTTCGTGGACTATTTTGTCAATAACAAAAGTCAGGTACCATTTTGTCAGTGCCAGAATCTTTCAAGTACCGATTTGGTATTTACATCTTTTATTAAAAATACCTACCCTTACCCCTTTTTATTCAAAAGAAAATCCTAATCCTCATCATACACACACACAATTTTTTTCCTCACCCATGAAAGAAAGAGAGAACGGAGAGTGCAGAAGAAGGAAGAAGGGAGATCGAGAAGAGGAAGGGAGACCGCGTCCAGCTCGCGCTGCCACTACGCCACGTTACTGCCGCCGGTGTGTTGCTGTCGTTGCCGCAAGGGAGGACAACAGAGAGAGTCACATGCAGGAGGAAAGGGCTTCTGAGTGTCGCCATTCCACCATCGCCATCGGGAGTCAGAATGCGAAGGAGGAGCATCTGTTTCGCGCCACCGTGCTTCCCGCGCCGCTGATTCGTCACCGCTGCTGCTGGGTTGTCATTGTCATTCTGTCCGTCGAGCTACTACGAATGGAGCCACCGCCGCTAACATGAAGAGGAGTGGAGAAGGAGCTGCTCCGTCGTCGTCTTTGCGGTGGGCTTCGAATGAGGGAAAGACATGCGGTAGGGGAGAGAGGGAGTTGCTCCTGCCACCGTTGAACTGCACTGCCACTGTTGTCATCGTCTGTGCTGTCATCGGCGAAAGCCGCCGCTGCTGGAGCTCGTCGAAACCACCGCTAGAGTTGCCACTGCTCCATTCCTTTGTTCTTTTCTAAGTACAGTAAGTTGTTGGTTATGTTTGGGTCAAAGGCCGTGATTGGTAAGATAAGTATGTATTGAGTATGTCATGGGATATTAATTCGGGATTCAAATTCTTATAAGAATGAGATGAGTATTAGCTTTGGATAACTGATTGTTGTGATTTAAAATGATTCATAAAACGAACGAAGATAACTTTTTTTTTGAAATCTATTCTTCTTTTAATACGTATCCTCTTATGACAATTCTTAAACCCTCTATTGAGAACCTGCGAGAACGATCTTCTCACCCCCTACAGACTTCTCTTTTCAGGACGGACGAGGAAGCTGATAAAGTTTTTACTAAGTCCTTAGCTGTGCTGTTTTTGTTTGTATATATATTAGTTATAGTTTTTCCTCGCCTTATCATTATGTTCTTGTAAGAGGGATAGGAGTCGTGATTGTAACGATATGTATGTATATAATATTTGTAAGTTTCTTGTGTAAGAAGTTTTATTTATATATGCATGTTTGTAAAAAGTAAAAAAGATCTTTCGGTTTTTCAAAAAAAAAACAACGATACGGTTTTAAGAGTTAAAGACTCCTATTTATTATTAAGTATATAGAAGGCGTCGTAATATCCTCGCTATTAGAGTAGCGCAGCCGGAAGCGTGATATTCTAAAGTAAGGATGTTATAGACATAGATCAAGAAGACATAGACACAAAATATATGTAGACATGTTTTATGTTTGGAAAAATAATTACATAAGACACATAAAATACTGAAAAGTCCAAAATATCCTCATCGTCTATTTTCAACACCACCAGATTTTTTATCCACCACCAAAAAAGAAATAAGAAAAAATTCTAGTAACAACAAGAATTCTATTTAATAATTAATTCAACAATTTTTGTTTTAAAAAAATTAAAACAAATTTAGGAGAAGAGCGGGCGAAGAGAAAGAGCGGGAGAGATGTGACTGTGGCAGCCTTGAAAAGGAAGAGAAAGAGAGAGAGAGGCGACAATGGTGGACTGGAAGACGAAAAAAGAGAACGATGGATTCGGAGACAGCGTGAAAAGTGGATTGGAGGCAACGGCAAAGGACGACCGCAGTGGTAATAGAATAGACGTGAAGAACAAAGAAAAAAGAAAAGGAGGAAGGAGAAAAGAGGAAAGAAAGAGAGGCAACAATTGTTTGGGTGGCAGAAAAGGAAAAAAAATATGAAGAAAATCTTCAAATTTTAAACCAGGGTATAATTGAAAAATGAATGTAAAGAAATTGTGTCTACGTCTAAAAATTTGTGTTCCATTTTGTGTATTTATGTACTCTCATATCTATCTATGTCTCAGTTATTAAATAAAAAATATATATCACCGTATCTATGTATTAGTGTTTATGTCTCTTAAGTTAAATATTGTCTAAATAACTTATAATATATATTAGAATATAGAATGTAAGTTAAAAATATATAAAATAATATTTATAAATATAGATAAATATTTAGTTACGGGTTTATTAATTGATTTTATCATGCTTAATAATTATGTGTAAAATATCTTTCTTTGGGAAAAGAAAAGTAGAGAACAAAATTAAAGGGAATCCGAAACTTGTTTAAAGCATTATTCCACTTTAAACAAATGGCTAAATATAAAGTGATGAGTAAACTCCACTTCCAAAGAGCATTATGAATTGACCATCTCCCAAATTATCCAAATCTATAAGAAACTAAGAAGAGATTCTTGTTGATTTGTAACTTTGTGTGGCTTAAATTCAGTTTCTTAATAAGTTCCTTCTTATCCTAACATAATATATAGTCCATAGAGAAGAGTAACCAATTAATCAGTGATAGCTCCACTTAGCCACTTGCCAGGACGCATTTATAAACGAATCATAATAACTTCAAAATAAAGGTTAAAAAGATTTTTTTTTTTTCTTCATTAAAGAAAGGAACATATTCTTGTTGGAAGAGGTAACAAAGTAATAGCGGGAGTAACGTCCATTCTAGGTGGGCCTTGAAAAAGAAAGGCCCAAATGGGACCATTTTTCATAATCAGATGCTGCATCTTTTGTGCTGAAAAAATGCATTTCTACAAAAAGAAATAAAAAAAAATAAAAAGTAAAAAAGGGGTTGAATTGTTGAAACTTGAAAGTCGAAACCAATCACTGCATGGACGTGCTGTGCATCGCACGCGACAGACACAATCATCCCATTCTAAATAAAGGAAAATATTTGCAAAAAGTCAAAAACTGAAGAAAAAGAAATCAATGTATTAAATACAAATTTAAGTATTTAACACACCAGTTTTGGTAATTTTTGTATAAAAGTCGGTAGAATATATGGATTAGAAAATATATTTTGATAAAATTAATGATATATATTTCTATTAAGAATATATTATACTAATGACCGATAATTTTTTAATCAACTTATCATTAACATAAGAAAATTGACTAATCCTCTTTTTTATGAAGGAGTTTAGAGTGAAAATAAATGAAATCGCTAATTATATACTAGCTAAAAATTTATTGGTTGCTTGATATTTTCATAAAGAAATTATAGGTAGAAAAGCCTAAACAACTAAAAATTAAAATAACAAATAGTACAAAAATACATGTATTGTATATATATATACTATGAATTCTTTCCCAAAACAATGAATCTATTTGATTATAATGGTATCTTTTGTTGTAATTATGAATCTAGTTCAATTATGTTGTTTCTAAAATTTAATCATAAATGATTTGTTTTTGCATTATGGATCATTCCATATCTCTATATACAGGATTGATGATTTTCTAGTGTTTGCTCTAAATTGTATGATTATTATCAACGACCTTAATTAATATCGGTAATCAATTTTATGATTTGGTAAAAGTCTTTCGGTCAGAATTTTATTGGTAAAATTCGATTATTTTTAACAATAAATAGATCATCGCTAAAATTACTGCTAAAATATAAGATAAAATATTATAATAATTACATTAATGATAAATTCATCAGTAATATTAATTAAAAATATTAATTATTTAATTTTACGGTCGCTAAAATGTAAAATATTTTCTATAAATAATTTATCTGCACGAATATGATGTCCATAAGGACATGAGTATAATTTTTTGTTGTGTAATAATGTTATTCTGAGAATTACCTGAAATTGATGTGGTTCGAGCCTAAATGTGAGGTTCAAACTCCTTCTAGCGAGAGTTCCAACACTTGTCTCAATAAGGTAAAATCGTTCGAAATTTTTAAGTAAGAATGGACGGTAGTACCTGCAAAGAACTCCAATACTTAACTTAGTAAGGATTTCAAGCAGATTTTATGAATTAGAATTGAGAAATACCTGTTTGTGATAGCATATTCATATAATAGGAGTGACAATCTTGTTATCTTTCTGTAACTTATTCACCTATAATAATGGGTGGTTACTTCCCCTTTTGTTTAGGAGTTTGTGAAATCCCCTATTCAAAATAGTGGGCTAATTTGTAGGGATGTACGTTAGTGCAGTTAAGATTCTCTTTGATGAACAAGTTGAGTTGAGCCGCTGCTAAAAGATCCAAGATTCATCAAGTCGGCATTGACTGAATCTGGATTCCTTGTAGATTGGGCGTTATTCATTTAAAGTTTGGCTCTGTTTATGGGTCAGGGTATGAACAGTGTCCCTGCTCGAGATCGAGTTAGATAAGTCAGACTCGATCAATCAAGTAGACAAGTTGTTTGGCGTTGACGTGTTGAACAAGTCGTACAGTCTAGTACTCTAGTCTAATTGTTCTGCAAGTCGGTTTCTGCAAGTTGTTTACATGTCTTTTGCTTTTCTTAGTAACTGTGCAACATTTAATGTGTGGTGATTTCATTTTGCCCCTATTCAAAACTATAAAAGCTTGACTCTCCTTCTTCTTCTTTGTTTTCTTTTCCTTTCCTCTACAGTTTGCACAAGAGTTTTCTTTTCTTTCTCACAAAAGTTTCTAATATTTTCTGAAACGCGTTTTTTCTCCTGAGCATTTTCTTGCAAATTTCAAAACTGTCATTTTTCAGAACTGTGTTTTGTGGTGTGTTGTGATTTTCCTTTATCAACTATACATTATCAAGGTGAGCACTTCTTTCTACTTTCGTTAGTTCTTTTTCACACTTTGTTAGTTGTTGTTTCTGTTTCTCTTTCATGTTGTTATAGTTTTCTTTTATATTGATGATTATTGCATGATTTTTATACAAGAATTATTTCTAAAATTGTTGAAATTTTATTTCTACAAATGTGAATTTTTGGGACTCTATTATTTCTGTAAAATAGCTTTTTAATATCCTTGACTAAATATTGATATGGTGAATATGGTTTTAGGACCATCATTTTCCTTTAAATGGTGCTATCATCACCGTTAAGGATGGCGACGCTCAAATCCTATTAGCTCTGGCCATGTATTGGCCCCAGTTTTTATTCAGGAGTGACAATTGTTGCTTGTGTGGTTTGAAAAAGAAGAATTGATCTGTTGTTGTCCTATTTTGCCCGACTTTTATTATTTCACGTGGTCAGTTATTGTTTCTTTTTTAAGTATACACCCTATATGTCTCGATATGTAGTCCAAATAATATCTTTCAAAATTCTAGAGGTCCTAAATTGGGTAGATAGTACAATTTTGGTAGCTGTGTCAGTTATGGATAGCGAAACTCTAGAAAATTTATGACTAAAGTATCCCATTTGTAAGAAACAAGAGGATGAAGAAAATTACGTCCTAGTAGCCCCTGATCCTAAAGAGAGAATCTGTTATGCAAAATTTAACAGTTTGGAGCCACATTTTCTTTCCATGTATGAGTGCTTTTTTCTTAGGCTAGGTGTGAGAATCCCATTTACTGACTTTGAACAAGATGTGTTGTTAGTTTCCTGAGTTATTCCTACTAAACTTCATCCAAACTTTTGGGACGTTATGAAAATCTACCAATTAATTAGTCGTGAACTTGACCTTCCTCTATCCTTTAAGATTTTCTTTTACTTATTTCAACTGACCAAATCATTTAACTAAAAAAATAATAGTGAACTTCTTTTCGAGTTGTTTAAGATAGGAAAGTTTTCTCTATTTTTGAAGAGTTTTTTCACAACTTCAAAAATTATTACTCCAAAATTCAATCTTGGGAGGGAGTCTGACCTTTTTATGTTAATGAAAAATTCCAATATATATTTTGTTTGTACTAGAAAAAAGAATCAACAGTATTAAAGTACAATTTTGAAGAACTTAATGAAGTGGAACAACTGATTGTGACTTTCTTATAAGAGTGTTGGGGTCGTGCTCCTAACCTCAACACCAAGAAGCTTCTGTTGCCAAACCGAATTATGTGCGGATCGAGTTAGGTAGATGGCTATATTTTATAGATAGCTTTTTTGTATATAACACTTTCATTTATTAAGCTATGTTTTTTTTATTTTTGTAGAAAAAATTGTCACCGGCTCAAACGCTTACAAAAAGCTCAAGTAAGCTAAGAAAAATCAAGCTGCTCGCCAGACCCAACAGGTAGAGACCGAGAAGTCGGGTAGCAGTATCTCTCCTCCTAAATCTAGTCCGACCTCCTCTAAGGCAAAGTCTATGTACGTAAGCCCCTCTAACTTCTTCTCCCCGAGTAATTTTTCCAGTTTCTCTTTTCTCTAAACCTCCAAAAGAATTAAACTTCGGTATCTCTCGTAAGCTCAAATCTTCTTTAAACAAATATAGGAATGTGTACGATTGGTATGGATGATGCTAACATATAAAAGACTTTGGAGGAGCTAACTACGGGTGGTATTCGAATAGTTGGGTTGTACTGCCCTTTTAAAGAAATTTCTTAAAACTTTTATCAACGCTACCTAAAAGGAGGTGACCGACCTTTGCCAAAAGGTGGCTGACCTTAAGAAGGCTAAAGCAAAATGAAAAACAGAGAGGACCGCAATGAAAACAAATACTGTAGGACTTCATGCAAAAGAAGGCTGAGGAGAAGTATGACAAGACAGAAGATTTGCAAAAGAAGGCTGAGGAACGCTACCTTCGTGTCTTTGAAGATAAGCTCGAGTTAGATGGGTAGCTCAAGGAATTGAGGCAGAAGTATGAGAAGTTAAAGGATGCTTCTATCAAGAGTCTGGAGGAAACTGTGGAAAACCTTGAAGCCCAATTCCAGGTTCTGGCGCCCGATCTGGATATCTCGTGGGTGGATTCTGACAAGGTCGTGATAAATGGTCAAATTATTTTTATTCCCAATGACGACAAGACCGTCCAGCCTGAAGATCCTAAGACCTTTACTGTTGTTCCTGTTGAAGAACCTTCCCAACCTCTTGAAAACTAGGCTGCTCCCTAAACTTAGTTTCTTTTCTTTTCTTTTCTTGCATTTGTTAAGTTGACAGTTCTGAGTTATGGACCTTTTTGAATAATGGTTATGTTTTGGATACTCTTAACTCCTTTTTTGGGCTTATTGATTTTGTTTTTACCTTTTCAAGTTTTTGTGTTACTTTGCTTTTCTTATTTTTTTTATGATTTTTGCATCATTTTTATAATAAGTTTTGCAATGCTAAGTTACTTTTGCGATTTATTTTTGTAGCCTGTATAACTCGTTATTTTTGAATTGTTTAGAAACTTATTCTAATTTGCTTATATAACTACTATACAACAACTCGGATCTCATCACTTTATCATGCTGATCATAAGAGGTCGGTCATGATTTTCACGTTTTGTCGATCTTGAGTTGGTATAATAAAGAAGGAACACATGGAAAAAAATATACTTTATTAATCAAAATAAATTCAAACTTACAAGTTGCTACTAAGAGTTCTTGAGTTTTAACCCTAACCCTTATTATGATACCTCCTTAAAATTCTCTCCAAAAAAATCCTTAAAAAAAATTCATAAAATCGAAAAAAAAGAGTACATTAGAAAACAAAATTTGCTTACTAGCTATAATATCTCTTCCCATATTACAAGCATGCCACAATTTAAGTAGTTCATTTTCCTTCAAGTCAGACACCTTATAGTATGCTTTCTCCAATAACAAATGCTATGATCGAACAAGTGTTATCTAAGTTATTTTATAATTCAAACACTATCTTAATACGTTGTTAAATATATAGATTTAGTTAGTATATAGTTACCATGTGTTTTAATAAGAGTATATCTTAAAAGTATAATAACAAAAATTTTAAAAATTTTTATATATTTAATGTATTAAAAATATAAAAAAATATTTTTTAATAAAATATTTTTTATAATATTCTTTAAACGTGTTTTTAAGACACATATTAATAAAATTCTAAATATATTTATATATATAACCATTTATTTATCGCTAATTATTTTTTATATTGCAATTAGATTTGTGTAATGCGTTGAAATAATACTTTAGATGTGTAATCCACATATATGAGTTTTATAACGATATCCACAAAACTCATTGATAACGTTTTGAAAAGAAATCGTTACTGATAATTTCAGTGAAGAGAAAGAAGGTGAAAGAATAATCAAGAACCATTGAATCATTGATCAACGGCTGAGATCAATTTAAAAAATTAAGACTACCAATTTTACTAATTCTAAAATTTTTTTATCCTACTTTAAATCGCTAGTCTTATTTTTATTTATTTTTTATCATACTTTAAATGTTAATCTTATTTTTATTTATTTTTTGACTCTTCCTAAAATCATTAATCACAAATTTTTGTAATATTAACAACCCTCGTATCAGTATATTACATCAAATTAGTATAATATCAATGTATTACACCGTTTATAATATCCAAAAAAATTGGCCTCTATTTACCTCAATTTTTGGGCTTAAACTTTTAGAGCAAGTAAATTTATTATATAGGATAAAGTTTCTATAACCCTAACTTCAATTCTCATCGCATCAAAGAAAAGACAATAAAAAATGGGACACGAGCTTTCTTTTAGTATTTTTATTTTTATTCTTGTGTCTTGTCTTGAAACAAAATGTGACTCCCTTGTACAAAAAAACATGTCAAATATTAAGAAAATCTTGTCACGAGCGTCGCCTTGAAATTATGAAATACATACACTGAGGTTGGGGCAGATCTGTTCCACTTTCCCACGCGCCGGCGCGCGTGATAGTTCATACGAATTCATAACATCTTACGTTGGTTTTGTGTCATTCAATCTGCACCACTCATCAAAACCAGGATCATTTAAGAGATGAGATCCCACTCCTTCTTATGTGGTCCATGCCAATAATGCCACGACAACTTGGCCTTCCCCTACACATTTCACGTTGAAAGTGAAATCCACTACGTATGTACTACTACATTTTATATCTTATTATTACAACAAATGAAATAATCTACTATAATAATGATGATAATTCTTTGTTAGGGTATTATACAATAATGTAGAGATGGAGCATATTGTGATTCTAGTTATGATTATGAAAGAACATATATAGGGGAAGAAGGGGAAAGAAAAGAGAGGAGTTTTTGCATGCAAAGAGAAAAATGAAGGGATAATGATTGGAAGTGGGAGTGATGTATTGGTAGTTGTCAAACATGGGATGCATGTCGTTGCTGATTCTGTCTCTTTCACCGCTCTAATGCTAATGCAAATGAAATAAACCTCTACTTTTTACCTTTTCAATTCCATCTATATCCTTGCATAATTGCATTATGTACTTACCAACAAAATCATGCATACACCAACAACTTCACAAAACCATAATTTATCGGTAAGGTAGCCCTTTTTATTCAGTTTTTGGAAACATTAGGAATGAAGCTTTTGAACTTAATCATATATATATAAATTGCCATGTTAAGTAAGGCTTATTTTCATTTTATAATATCATCTTGTATTCTTCTTTATGTTTGTAACGTTTTTATGTTAAAGAACTTTGTTAATATAATAAATTTGAAAATTAATCAATAATTGAATTAAAAAATTTATAAGATTTAAAATTTATGATTTATAATTTAAAATTTAGGATTTAAGATTTAAAGTTTAGAGTTAAGAATTTAGAATTTAAAATTTAAGATAACCACAGCAGATGATCAACGGTGGATGGTTGATGACGGCAAGTGGTGGTTGGTGAGTAGATCAGATAAAATTGTGGTATTAAAAAGAAGGATAAGAAGTAAGAAAAGGTAAAAAGATAATTTAAAAGAGATGGTTAGTAATTAAATTTGTTTGTTTATCGGCTAAAAGTTGATTTTTTTTTTTCTTAGCCATCTTCCTAATTGAGTTCATAAAATCTGTATGAAATTTTGAAAGCTTCCTTTAACTTGTGCGAAATTCTGCCCTTATTGACATGATTAATAAATCGATATATATTTAAAATAATATATACTTAAAAGTGTACATATATAAAGAGATAGGATTAAAAAAATTTGTGTCGCTGTAAAAATGGTTATATTATTGTTTAT
This sequence comes from Arachis stenosperma, assembly GCF_014773155.1. Taxonomy (NCBI): domain Eukaryota; kingdom Viridiplantae; phylum Streptophyta; class Magnoliopsida; order Fabales; family Fabaceae; genus Arachis; species Arachis stenosperma. The sequence continues at coordinate 110,204,397 of NC_080377.1, forward strand.
ATCTGGTTATTATTGTTATATTATCGTAGCAACGATGATTTTAATCCGGCTAATTCACGGAAAATAGGTAAGTTTATAGCTCTTATTCATGTTTTTCAATTTGAATTTTATAAATTTTTATTTATGCATTATATGTTTATTCTTTTTTATTTGTTGTTTTCTTGGTTTTCTCCTATTTAATTTTCAGTTAAAGTAAACTGTGATACTAGTAAATTTGGCAAATTTGTTGGTTTTGGACGTGTATTGCGTGATTATAATGACTCTTGGTTGCATGATTATGCTGGTTCTTTACCACCTGCTACTATTCTTCGAATCGAACTTTTTACAATTTGAAAAGAGCTAATTCTAGCATGAGAAGTTAGGTTTAGAGAGATCCCTTGCGAGAAAGATTATTTGAATGCTTTTATCCTTGTTAATGATAGAAACAATCAAGTGCAAAGTTCCGATAATAATTTGGTGACTAAAATTAAAGAAGTCTTAAGTTGGAATTGGAGCAGAAGTCAATCTAATTCAAAGAAATGCCAACCAAGTTGTTGATACTTTGACTAAATATGCAGCATCCAATTGCATATAGCAATTGGAATGGAATGAGCCTTGAAAAGATTTAACAATGTTGTTGCAACAAGACTATGTCCCTAATGTTTAGTGTGTTTTCTTTTGTTTCTTCTTATCTTTTGACACCAAAAATATCTGGTGTATATATATAATCAGTTCTAAAATGAACAAAAGTCTACCCAAAAAGGTTGGTCTTATCTACATCTATTCGACTTTATATAGGTTGGACGCAATGACAAACAATTCAGTTTTACTTATCTGAACAAGTAACTAACTCCTAAAATATCTTGTATTTATTTAGAAATGAGATCTCAACAACTTCCTTAAAAAAAAAGAATAGTTATCCACCATCGATCAAATGTGAAATTATTCTAAAAAATGGTTATCTACTCTACTATAAATACACTTACACCCTCAGATATATTTAGAATTATATATATATATATATATATATATATATATATATATATATATATAATGATTTTTTAAGAATTAACCTTAAGTTTTTCATCTAACAATTAGGCAATATTTTTTTCTCTAACTTTTATTGTCCTTTTTATAACAACAGCTCAAGCATCTTTTACTTATTATCTATTTTGTTGACTGATTTTTAGAGGGGAAAAAAAGTTAATTAATTCTCAAATATTTGTTGTTGGATTCTAAACTTAGATACTCTAGCCTTTATAAAATTTGGTACAAATGATATTTGTAATAAGTGATTGTAATTTGTAATTCAATAATTTACATTGATAAAATTTATTTTATAAAAATATAAATAACATAATTTTATTTACACTTACATTGATGCCCGTTTAACCATAACTCAAAAATTAAATATAAATGATAAAATAATTTTTTTGTTTTTTTACAATAACTTTTAGTTTGAAAAAAAATTTTACTCTCCTCCCTTGAAAAATATTAAAATAATATTTTTTTCTTTCTATTTATAAAATATATAATTTTCTTTTTTATAAATTTTAAAAAATCTATTCTTTAAGTTATTTTAAATTTGTTGTGTTAACTAATGTTAACTTTATCTATTTTTTTTAAAAAAAGTTATTTTTTACAAAAATATTCTTTAGCAAAAATTTTATTTTTTTGTTATTAAATTTTACTTACAAAAATATTTTATAATAAATTATTTTTTTATTGATTAAATTATATTTTTACCAAAATATATTTAAAAAAATTTAATTATTAAATTATTTTTTAAAGATACTTTTCAATAATTTTTTAATTATTAAATTATGATTTTATCAAAATTTTTTTTAACAATTATTTTTATATGTTACTATTAATTTTTCGATATCAATATATATTATTTTAACATTAAATAAAAAATCTTACCACTGTTAATATGTATAAAAATTAATATATGTTTATATAAAAAAATAATCTTACCAAGATTTTTTTATTTAATGTTAAAATAATATATACTGATATCGAAAAATTAATAGTAAAATATAAAAATAATTGTTAACGAAAATTTTGGTAAAATCACAATTCAATAATTAAAAAATTATTGAAGGGTATCTTTAAAAAAATAGTTTAATTATTAAATTTTTTTAAAAAATATTTTGATAAAAATATAATTTAATCAATAAAAGAATAATTTATTAAAAGGTATTTTGGTAAACAAAATTTAATGAGAAAAAAATAAAATTTTTCTTAAAGCGTATTTTTGTAAAAAAAAAATAATTTATTTTTCTTAAAAAATAGATAAAGTTAACATTAGTTAACCTAAAAAAATTAAAATAAATTAAAGAGGAGGCTTTTTAAAAATTAGAAAAAAAATGTATATTTAATAAATAAAAGAGAGGTAAATATCATTTTATCATCTTTCAAAAAAAAAGAGTGAAATTTTTTCTTTAATTTAGTAAGTAAATAACTAATTTAATTTGTTATTGATCAGAGTTTCACTTAAAAAATTTTACTGACAAATAAATTTATATATATAAGACATAATTTAAATTTTAATATTTATTTAAATAGATTAATAAATTAACAATTAAATCAACCTAAGTTAGTTAATGATAAGCAACCAATTCATTTAATTTCTTTTATAAGCTTACCGGTTTGAGTCATAGTATTTTTATTGGTTGATTGTCTTTACTTTTTAACTTTTTATATAATCTTATTTATCAAAAGAGTAGTAATTTTTAATTTACTAAAAAGAAAAAAAAGTATTAATTAAAGGAGACGCATTAAAAACATTATGAAGACAGATGCCTTCTTAAAAACCAAAAAGTAATTCATTAGTGCAAAAAACAATAGCATGAAATGAACGTATGAAGTATGAACGGATAGTTATTCTTAGGGCTGGCAATTCATACCCTACCCGCGGGTATCCAACCCGGTCCAATCCGTTCGGGTAGGGTAGGCTACCCTACCCGCAGCGGGTAGGGTAGGGTACGGTCCGGGTATGCCTGCGGGTAGGGTAGGGTACGGGTTTAGGGTGTACCCTACCCTACCCTACCCGCACCTCACATATAACATATATTTTATAAAAATCTCTCTATATAGTGAAGGAAGTGAGACTTGAACCCACAACCTTTCTTATGTAATGACTTATAATAAATGAACAATCACTAAATTAGTTAGTTAATTTAGTAATTTAGAGCATTAGTTTTTTATTTTTTATGTTATTAATACATATAAAATTCGAAATAATTGAATTTTATATTTATTTTGAAAAAATTTGATATTTCTGCGGGTAGGGTAGGGTAGGGTAGGGTTTAGAATTTTAGGGTGCGGGTAGGGTTAGGGTTGAGAGATTCTCAACCCGCGGGTAGGGTAGAATAGAGTTTTAATGAAATTTTCAACCCGCGGGTAGGGTTAGGGTAGGGTCCAAACCCTACCCTACCCTACCCATTGCCAGCCCTAGTTATTCTTAAAATTAGTTTTGTTATTATGACCGTCACCCTCAAACCTAAAAAAAAGGCAGTATTTTAATTAATTGACATTGAAAATTTTAAAATAAAATATTATCTTTTCAATTTTGCGATTATCGGATAACATATTTTTTGTGGTCTAGCTAATTGGCATCTTTATCTTTATAGTAATATAAATGAGAAATTTTTAACTGAGGCGTATTCTTTTTTTTAGAATTGATAAATAAAAATTAAAGAATAATTAAATGAAGATAGACAAACAAATTTAAAATATAAATAATATAAATTTAATATTATTTAAAAAATTAATAAAAAATTCACATCTTTATCGAGCCAAATAATCTCAAATGAATATGATAATGGAGAATTTTTGTAGCTTGATAGTATTCATAACCTTATCACTCATATACGTACACACAAATTGTTAGTTGTATGATTAATTTTTGCAATTTTATGAATACCAACCATTAAAAAAATAAAAAAATTTTAGATTTTAGATATATATAAAAGAAGGGATTAATGTACTTTAAATTATTGTGCTATACATGTCTCATAATTTATACTTTTATGGTTGACTATAGCTAAAATTTTCTAAACTTGATTGACTTTAATTTAAATTTAAATTAAATTTGCAGATAAAATAAATATATAAATATATTTAAAATATAAATTCTAAAAAACACAAATATTTAAAGTTTCAAACATAGCATTCAAATAAAAAGAATCAAAATTTTTTTAAAAAGTTGCCTTCTTAACTATAACTAAGGCGTATTAAACATAATAAAGATCTTATACGACAAAAGTTGTTACTTAATTTATAAATAAATTTCTTATAGAAAAATTTAAATAATTAAATAATATCTTTATTTAGTTTAATAAATTTAAATTAATTTTTTTAAAAAGTTTAATTTATGAACAAATAACTTAAAATTAAAAAGTAACAACTTAAGTAAATAATAATTTATGATTTAAAAGAGTAATCTAAAAATAAATTAAAATTTAAAAAATAACAACCTAAACAAATAATTTAAAATTTAAAAAATAACTACCTAAGTAAAATAATCTAAAATTTAAAAAATAACAACCTAAGTAAAACAACTTAAGCAAATAAATTAAAATTTAAAAGTAACAATCTAAGTAAATAATAATTTATAATTTATAAATATAATTCTAAAAATTTTTAATGATGACACCTAAGTAAATAAATTCTCAAAATCAATGCATAAATGCCACGTTAGTATATGAGCTCCTCATTTGTATTACTATAAAAATAAAGATAAAAAGAAAAATAAAAATTTATACTTGACAAATATAAAACTTTTGTTTTTTGACATTGTGAATACGAATGTTAAATTTGTTAAACTAATGCAAGATATTAGTAGCAAATACGCAAGAAAATTGTTAGGTTAGAAATGATTTTATTTAAAAAGTATTTAAAAAATTTAAAATATAACGATTAAAGAAAATAATTTATAATTTATAAATAATTTTTTAAATTAGTTCAGTAATATTAAAAATTAAATACTTAATGATTTAAGAAAGCATATTTAAAAATTTAAAACGTAACAACTTAAGGCGAAAACTAGTGCACTCCAGATAAAGTAGGGAGTGCAGCACTCCTTAAAAGTTAATCTACTATCAAAAGTTATCAAGTAAATTTAATTTATTTATTATTGTTATTTTTTTTTGTCATGGGTGAACAAACAAACCAGCACTAACAAAAAAATTAACTCCTCTGTTACTCTATTATTATTATCGATGTGATGACTTCAAATATTTTCATTGTTTTGTTTGCTGGCAGGTGCTTCCACTATCGTTTTAGCTAGCTATAGATTTTGACGCTCTTGAACCCACCCTATTCCACCTCTACCATAAATGACCATCAAAGTCCGAAAAATTGCTGCCATAGAAAAGGAAGACGCATGCTTGTCGCCACTACTGGTTAGCTAACTCCAAACGCAAAACGGATTCTGTAGAAGAACCCCGGTTTCCATGAAGGCGCATGATTCTCAGATGAGGACGCAGTCAAAGCACAAAATACATGGCAGTTAAAACAAGTCCATTATCTTTTATTTCAAATTAACCTCAACGTGTACATAATAAAATGAAAAATTAAAATACAATTATATTTAAACAATTATTTGTATTATTTTTTATTAATTTATTCAAAAAATAATTAAATTCTGAAGCTAATTGGTATAAAATATTACAGATATAAAACTAAAAAAATTTTTTATTTGTATAAAAATGAGCCTAATAAATAATTATTCTATTTAATATATAATTAAGAGTATTTTTTTTTTGCCAACGAATTATAGTTCAAATGACATAATCTCTTTATATTCACCTAAGAATTGGTAAAAAAAAAATACTTCTTTCCTTTATTAACTTTTTTAAACATTAATTATTTATTTTACATGCAATATAAAAATAAATGAATATAATATTTATTGAGTAGAAGCAATTACACAAAAAATTTTGTTGTCATAGTATTTGAACCAAAGAAAATAAAATGTTATTTAAAAAAAATAATAATATATTTTTAATAATATTCTTAATACAAAATGATAAATTTTAAATATTTTTTTAAATAATATATATTAACTAAAATAATATAATTATCCCAAATAATATATTATAAATATAGTAAAATAACATATTTCAATAAAAAAATTGTGAATAAAAAATTATATAAATATTTTTTTTACATGAATTTTTTTTCCGCACAAAATAAAATTATTATATGTTTGTTTTCTTTTTATCTTGTATAAATATTTTTTTAATTAAATTTATATAGTACTAAATCTTTTATCATTCTATTCATATTTAATGTTTTAATTTTGTTTCACACAAAATAAAATTATATATATATATATATATATATATATAATACAAAATTTTTTATCATTATATTTATATTTAATATTATAATTTTATTTCACATAAAACAACATTTATTTAAATTTTAATATTATATATATATAACACAAATTTTTTTTATCATTGTGTTTATATTTAATATTATATTTTATTTCACACAAAACAAAATTTATTTAAAATTATTATTATATACATAATATATATTTAATATTATTTTTTTAAGATTCTAATATATCTTTTTTTGGATTTAGTACATGAATTTTTAACTTATTTTTATGTATTATTTATTTTAATTATAAAGTCCAATAACTTGTTTTTGTACAAACATATTGTTTTTAATATTTATATACTAATTTTTTATTTTGAACTTCATCCCAATATTCATCCCAATATCTGAGACTTGCCAAAAAAATCTAAAATTTGTAAAAAAAATAATTAACCTGATTAACAGGTTACCTTTTTAAATCTAGACCATTCAAATAAAATATAATAAATGAAGAGTTTAGATTTAACGGATTCACAAGGTGTGCAGCACTCAATACTTAGCAAGGAGCGTTTAAGGATGAGCCCAACTTAATATAAGTAAATAATAATTTATGATTTATAAATGAAATTTTAAAAATTTCTAGTGATAACATCTAAATAAATAATTAGTTCAATAATATTAAAAATTAAATACCTAACAAACTAAGAAAACGTATTTAAAAATTTAAAAAGTAACAACCTAAATAAATAATAAGTTAGAATTTATAAATAATGTTTTTAAAATTTATAGTCACGACACCTAAGCAAATAATTAGTTCAACAATATTAAAAACTAAATACCTAACAACCTAAGAAAGTATATTTAAAATTTTAAAAAATAACAACCAAAGCAAATAATAATTTATAATTTATAAATAAAGTTTTAAAAATTTCTAATGACAACACCTAAGTAAAAAATTAGTTCAACAATATTAAAAATTAAATACCTAACAATTTAAGAAAGCGTATTTAAAAATTAAAAAAGTAACAACCTAAACAACTAATTAATAAGTTATAATTTATAAATAAAAATTAAAAAATTTCTAATGACGACACCTAAACAAATAAACTTCTAAACTTAATGTATAAGTGCCACGTCAGCATAAAAACTCCCTCTTTGTATTACTGAGTACCACGTCATCAAATGTTATTTCAAAACATTCAGTAGCACCACAGTTATTGGTGATAGTGGATACCCATTAAGATGAGACATCGAAATTGTTACCGAGAAGAAGGGAGTCCATATGGATAATATGAATGTGGTTTCATACAATGCATATCTGCTGATGCCTTATCAAGCGCATGTTAATGTAGAATACTACAACAAGTCAAATATTATCAAATATTTGTTCAAGTACGCGAATAAAGGTCTATACAGGGTAGTAGTTGGAGTTTCAAAGGACGCTTCCAGTGGAGATGATGCTCAAGTTATTGATGAAATCAAACAATTTTATGATTGTAGGTATTTGTGTGCATGTGAGACTGTGTGGAGAACATTGACTTAGGATATTCATCAGATGTAGCCTTTAGTGACAAAATTAACCTTTCATTTGTCTGGAGAGTAAAATATCATCTTTAAATATGATGACGATCTTGAAGAGATCATGGAAGAAGAGGAAGGGAAATGTACGATGTTCTTAGCATGGATGGAGGCCAACAGAGAATTTGAAGCAGGTCAAACTTTGACGTATATTGAGTTTCCAAATCAATATGTTTATGATAGAGAAGCAAGGGAATGGCACCCACGCAAAAGAGGGTATTCTATCGGGAGGTTAAACTATGTTCCACTAGGTACGGGTAATATCTACTCTATGAGAATTTCATTAACTGTTCAGAGAGATTGCACAACATATGAGTCTATTAAGACAGTTAATGGAATTACATATTCTAGTTTTCAAGATGCTTGCTATTTTATGGGATTATTGTGTGACGATAGAAAATTCATTGCAGCTATTAATGATGTAACTGAACTTGTATTTGGTCATCAATTGAGAAAACTATTTGTGATGCTACTGATATCTAACAGTGTTAGCAAATCAAATCGTGTTTAGAATGTAACTTAGACATTATTAGCTGATGGAATACTATATGAAAGGAGAAAAGCATTGAAAAACCAAGGTATTTTACTCTGTCTTTTTTTCTTATATCAAGATTGTATTCTCTTATTACTTTTATTTATATTAGTAATGTTAATAATTTTTATTTTAGAATTACTTATTAAATATTTCATAAAACCATCATGTGTTTTTACTAGAACTAAACATGATTGATGACGAATTAAAAAACTTATGCCTTATTGAGATTGAGAAGATACTCAACAGCAATGTGAGATCTTTAAGAAACTATATATCAATGCCATATTCTGAGTTGTCTCATGTTCGCCTTTTTTAAAATGAGCTGATAGAGGATGAGTTAGCATATGATTCATGAGCAAAAATTAGTATTCGATAAGATACTCAATGCTGTTATTGTAGCCTCTGGTGGTTTTTACTTCGTTTATGGGCATAGTGGGTGTGGTAAGATATTTATTTGGAATGAATTTTCTTCTACTATTCGGTCTAGAGGAAAGATTATTTTAAATGTCGCATTCAGTGGAATTGCGTCTTTACTCGTATCTGGTGGTAGAACGACTCATTTCTAACTTTTCAATACCCATTACAATTATCGATGAATCTATTTGCAACATCAAATATGACAGTTTGAAAGTTGAGCTGCTCATCTAAAGTAGTTTAATAATTTGGGATAAAGCTCCAATGCTCAATAAATGTGCTTTGAAGCATTTGATCGGATGCTTAGGGATCTTATTCAACATAAGACACATCAATCATTTGGTGGTAAAGTTATAGTTTTAAGAGGTGATTTCAGGCAGATACTTCCGATGATTCTGAAAAGGAGTAGACATGATATATTGTCATCAGCCATTAACTCATTCCATCTGTAGTCGTTTTGTAAGGTTCTGAAGTAGCATACAAACATGAGGCTTCTAATATCTTTTTCAGATCACCATAATGGTGAAATAAAGAGATTTGCTAATTGAATACTTGATGTTGAAAATGAAAATATTGGTTCTGCTATTGGTGATGAGTCAGAAGTTGAAATTTCAGATGATCTACTGATTACAACTAATGATGACCCTCTTTCTCATTTGGTAGACTTTACATATCCAAATTTGTTGCAAAACATGTCAGATTACAGGCATTTTCATAATAGGGTCATTCTTATACCCACGTTTAAGAGTGTCGAAAAGGTAACCAATTTCATCTTGAAAATCTTCTCAGGGATGAAAAAGGAGTATCTAATTTCTGACACAACATGTCAAACTGATGAGAGTGAAGATGTACAACAAGAGCGGTTTCACATCAAAATTGCTAAATGATATCAAATGTTTGAACTACCCAACCACAAGTTGACTTTGAAGATAGGAGTCACTGTAATGATACTGCGAAACATAGACCAGACTTTAGGTTTATACAATGGAATAAGATTAATAGTTAACGAACTTGGCAACAACATAATTGGAACGATGGTAATGACCGATAGAAATGTTGGCGACAAAGTGTACATTTCAAGAATGAACTTGATCTCTTTATATTCAGGATTGCCATTTAAATTTCAACGGAGACAATTTCTATTATCAGTGTGCTTTGCAATGACCATCAATAAAATTCGGGGTCAATCATTATCATATGTAGGACTTTACTTGCCAAAATTAGTATTCACACATGGACAATTTTACATTGCATTTTCAAGAGTTATTAAGAATCACAGTAGTCTCAAGGTTCTAATTCTAGATGAAGACGGCAATCTAAAGTCAACAACAACAAATATCATGTTCAAAGAAGTTTTTAATAATATTTAGATAAAAATAGTATTGTCATTTTAATAACATGTTATGATTACACTTTTGCACAAATATTTACCGTAGATATAACTAATTTATCTATAACTCTACTTTCAGACTTGAAATGAAATGTGTAACAGGGAGTACAATATCATATACTAATTGCTTTTCTAATGAGGTTAGTAAAATAGTAGGTTGTCGATAATTTTTTATTAGTTTTTTGATATCAAATTTAGTGAAACACTGATATACTATTATTACAGTTATATATGTTTTTATTTTTTCAGGTCTCTTTTTTTATGGTTCAAAAATATTATAAATTTTAAATTGTTTCATTTATATTTAAATTTGAATAAAAATAAAATAATATATTCAGTATATTTATTATATAATAACAATAATAATATTATACTAAATTCAAAAAAATTATAATTATAAAATATTATTTTTAATTTAACATATCAAATTATCGCACGGATTTAACACTAATAATATACAAGCTGAAAACAAAATATGACAAGAGCTAACGAAGGAAAAAGAAAATGCGCTATTTAGTAATTTACAAACTTTGTCCTAATATACATACATGAATTTTTAATGGTGATTTCAAGGAGTCTTTTACCTTCTCATTTCTTAGGTCTGAGTTATATATCACATTTCTTATTCTTTCTTTTTTAAATATTATGAATGTCGTTGCATTCTTTTGACATGGGATCAATTCCCAGTCTGATGTTGACTTAACTCTAGTCTCTACTTAAGAAATGATAAGGTTGACTTTATGAACTCCTATATATTCTTCTAAATTAAGGTAACCAATTATTTTTTCTTGATAATATTTTACATATATAATTCAAATGATGAATATATAGTACAAATTAAAGAATAAAGAAACTATTTTTTTAAACAAAAAATAAAAAGTCAGTAGTTTTCAATCTGTTAATAACAAACAACAAACAACAAAAAAGTTGTCCCCCCCCAAAGGGTTAAACGGTATGAACTTTGATTTTTTCGTATATGTACCTTAACAAAAAGGGTATGAAGCATGAAGTATATATGAAGTATGAATTTGATGATTATACATATGGTGTTTATAATGAAATTAGTTGAACCAAATTAGTGGCGGCTATTATAAGTCATTGTCGAAGTTCTAATAAAATGGAAGCAAAATGTTGAATTCAAAAGGGGGTGTTATATAATGTAGGGTAGAAGAGCAGAGACAAGTCCTAGTCTAAGGGTAAGTGGGTGACACCCATGTCTATGGACCATGGACCATAGGGTATTACCCTTCTCAAAAGGGACACTCTCTATTTAGTCATTTACCCAAACAATGTTTAACACATTAACACCGATCACATCATCACACCTGCCACGCTCAAACGAATTCTCTCGACTAACATTTACTATGGGGGGTGGCCGGGTGGGGTGACAAAGCTCGTGCCTGGTAGTCCGCTCCGTCCGGCACCGCCAAAATCAGTCCTAAAAATGGGGCAGGTTGACTCGTCTCGTCAAGTAAAACAAATTTAAAGGGCTAATCTGTCTCATTTTACAGAGTGAAGGATTGTTGGATCGGTGATATTTTTCAATTAAAATTTTTGTATTTTTCTTTTTTGTTATTTTTTTATTATATTTTTATACAATTCAGCTTAAAAACTAATTCATACGAATGAAATATATATTTTTTAAATATAAAAAGATAAATTAATTTACATCAATTGTAAAACATGAAATGAAGAAGGAAAAAAAATAAAAAAAATAATTGCATAATTCAAAATAATTTATGTATTATTCAACTAAATTTTATTATTATACTATATCTTCTTATGGACGGTGAGTTGGGAGCAAAAACTAACAACTTAATTATCTTGTGATATGTGAATTGAACTTATCGTTAATTAATGTAAATGCATCAATTTTTGTAAATATTTTGTAAAATGCGATTGCATTAATATATGATTTCAAGCCAAATTATAGAAAAGTATCATTAGTTAATTAAAAGAAGAAAACTGCACCTATTTATGAAGATTGAGATGAGTCTTATTTAAGTACTCATTTTTTTCGTAGAATAATTTTTTCTTAAAATGTTTAAGGAGGCGGTCTCATATATAAAATAAAAAAGTTTTTTTTATTAAAATATTACTTTTATATAAGACAAAAAGTACTTTTAATAATGATATTTAATTATTGGATTCAAATTTAACCAATAAAAATTTTACTGATATTTTTTGATCTATTTAATTTCACCAAAATATTTAAAAATATTTTGGAACTGAAATAATATATATACTAGTATTATTTATACTAATATAATTATTTACTTAATTTGATAAAATAAAAATAAATAATCAAATAATTACTATTTTCGATAATTATCCTCTAAAATTAAATCCTAATCACATATTTTTTTACTCTTACATTTATTCTCATTTTCTATTCTGTATCCACCACAAATTAATTCACTACGTGATGAATTAACTTGGAAATAAGTATCATTACTCATAAAAAATAAAGACAAATTAAACTAAAATTTCATCTAAATCTCTCTTCACTACTTTGGCCATCTCTCTCTCCTAATTCTCCACATGTTAAAATTTTAACCTTGGTCACCAAGAAATAAAAATTAAAAATAATACTAAGTGAAAAAAAATAATTACCCATCCTTATCTCCCCTAATTTCTAACGTTAATTCTCTCTTTTACTATCCCCATTTTATCTCATCATCATAAACATATTCACTAAGTTACTAAGCGAAAAGAAAAAAGAAAAGAAAGGTAAAAGAAAGAGTGATAACCGAAATAAGAAAAACGAAAAAGAGATAAAAAGTAATCATATACTCATCAAACACTATAAAAAAATATTGAGTACCGTTAAATTTATCGTTAGAAAAATAAAAAATTTGACATAATTAAATTGCTATTGGATTTAATTACCGTAAGAAAGAATCAGATGTTATAAATATCGCCGGTAAATATTTATCATTGAAATTTTTTTGTCCGACGAAAATTATCATCGAATTCTGCGACGGATTATCTGTTCAAAAAACCATTTGGTTATCAGTGAATTTTTTGACAGTAATATGAGTCTCAAGATATGTTGTTTCCTGCACTATTATCGTCGGATTATTCCCTCAGTAAATCCGATAGTAATATGAATTGTTTTTTTTCTAAAGTTTCAAATAAATGGTGTAACATCCTAATTACCCTAAGTGTTACCTCATGCCGTAAACCAAAGGTTAATCAGAGGTCACGACAATTCTAAGGCTTATATATATATATATATATATATATATATATATATATATATATATATATATATATAAGGAAATAATAATTCTAGAAGCTCGATGAATAACTAAGCTAAAAAACAGAGTTTTAAAAGCACAAAACGTTCATACGAAACTAAAAGCATAAGGTACAAGGTATAGATAAAAGATAATAGAACATATATAGATATAAGAGTATAATAGTCATAAGATACTAGCCTTAACCTGCGGAGTTTAGGCCGACTAGTTATATACAGACATACAAAGTTTTGAAAGTTAAAACAGTTTATACAATATCTCTCTTAAAGTAAGCCTCTAAGACAAATATAAAAACAAAAGTGAGAGAAACTAAGCAAAATGTCCAAATGACTCCAAAAGGGGATACAAATTTCTCCGCTCTGTCACCATCACGTAACTCACCAAGGTGGGTTACGACCTACATCTGAAAAACATTAATAAAGTATGGAATGAGAACCAAAGGTTCTCAGTAAGGTAACAATACCCAGTAATGTAAGATTTAAGACTCCCGAACGCCAGAGGCAATCTTAGAACTTCATATCCATCATGAGATTCAACTTAAAGCATAACTAAACTTAAAACCATCACTTTTAAAACCATAATGAAATAAGGGAATCTAACTTAGGGATTATCTAATCTAATATATACATCGCTATCCCACAACCTTTGCCAGTCTAACCGCCATGCGATCTCATTGCCACTTCTTTCCGAACCTCCTCAATCCCAGTAGAAAACACAAGTAATAGCAATGCAAGTAAAATACAAGTAATAGCAATGCAAGTAAAACACAAGTATAATCATGTACCTCAAGTAATTCAAGAAATAATTAAGCATGTTATACAATTAGGCAAACAATGCAAGTCGGGAAAGCAAACAAACATATAGAAAATGCACATGATGAATGCCTATCCTATTTGGCTGTAAGATCACATTGTCGGTTCAACTGCCAACCTGACACATCTCCAGGGAGATGTCGCCTTTCAATCACGAATATAGATACAGGAACCCCCACGACTATAGTGTCGGGCACACTCCTGTGACCCGAAAGGACGTGAGCAGGATACTCTACCACAGACCTCACATCTCAACGTAAGCAGGATAAACCAACCGTTCTTACGCCGCCGCCGTGACCTCGACAAGCAGGATTAACCAACTGTCCTTACCAGGCGCATGGCGTCTCAACAATCTCAGTATAAAATAGTGCACCAATGGTTTTCAAAAATAATTTTCAATACTCAGTCCACTCTGAGTCCTAAACTCGTCTCAACATCATCAATCCGAAATTCACAAATTCACTATTTCAATTGTCATTACAGTACTCCACCATCTTGTAAAACCCAGTTAATTAATGAGTAATTAACCCCTAAACCCTCACTCACGCTGAAATGAAGGAAAAAAGGGGGAAGAACACTCTTCCAAAGTTCTACCCTTGTTTGATCTTCAAACCACCATAACTTTTGATTTGGAGCTCCGATTGCCACACTGTTTATGGCCACGCGTTCACCGTGACGAGCTCTACAAAACCCACTACTTTGTTCTTGAGGTAATCTTGTCTCCTTGATCCTTAGGTGTGGTAAGATTCTCAATCCTAGTGAATTTGTGGATTTATGATGTTTGGGCATTTAGTTATTGAGTTTGAATGTGAAAATTGTGGTTTAGGAAGTATATATGTGTGTTGGAGCTTGATTGAGGTTTTTGGAAAGCTTGGAAAAGGGCTTTGGTGTGCTAAAAATCTGTTCTTGGAGGTGTTGAAACCTTGAGAGCTTGTGAAAAAGTGATTTGGAAGTGCTCCGGGTTAAGCGGAAAAGCGGCTAAGGTATGGTCTCGTTTTCCTGTATCTAAAATGTAATGTGGTATGAAAACTTAGGCTAGAGACCCTAAGATAGGAATTGAATTGTTGATGTTGTTGAATGGTTGAGATACATTGTGTGGTCATATATGTGATTAGGAATATTGATGTTTTGATAGTATGATGCATGAGAGATATGCATGTTTTGATATATGCTTGATGATTGGTTGAGGTTGAATTGTAAGTGAAACCATGTTGATGGTGAGGATGATATTGATTGTATGTGTTGATAGTTGATTAGAAATGGTGTTGTTGGAAATTGGGATGAGAAAGGATATATGGTATGATAATGTGTTTGAAATTGGGTTATTGATTGAGATGGGTTTAAATGGTGGGATGGTGGTTTGTAAGTTTTGATAAACATGTTAATGTATGAGTTGAGAAGGCTTGAGGTTGATTTTTGGCATGTTTTGGTTGATTCAAAAAGGGTTGAAATTGGCTTGTTTTGAAAATGGCACTTTGTGGTTTTTGTATGAAAATGTGATTTTTGGACAGACTTTGGCGGAGCATAACTTGGATTCCGGACCCCTGATTTGTGTCAAACTTATTTAGAAATGAAATTGGATTCGGGATGTTTATGTCATTTGGAGAACGGGTGAAAAATGATTTGAAACGAAGAAGTTATCCCTGTCGGAAGATTGGGGTTTGAAACTGTGAATTTTGAAGCTTTTTAACTTAGTAAAGTTTTTGGCATAACACACTCCCATGCGTAAGCGTGGCTGACACGCACGCATCATTTTCAAACGTTCACTACCCACGCGTGTGCATGTCCGATGCGTACGCGTCGATGAGCTAATTCAATTGCCCAGCCAAATTTTTTGAGAGTTGTGCGGGAATTGCGCTGGTTTTCTGTGTGGGGTACAAAGCGCACCCATGCGTATGCGTGGCTGACGTGCAGGCGTTACTAGGCTTTTCTCCCATCCATGCGTGCGCGTGGGTGACGCATACGCGTCACTATGATTTGTGGCTTTCCACGCGTGCGCGTGGGTGACGCGCACGCGTATGCGTGGGCGACGCGCATGTGTGATCCTGTTTTCACCCCAAGGTTGATATTTGAGTTTTTAAAGCCAAATTTCATACTTCTAAGCCTCTGAACTCACCCCTTATATCTTAAATTATTATGATATGCCTAGCAGTGGAAAAGGAGTTAGGGGATGTGGTAACTTTTGAATGAAAAAAGGGAGAATTAATGATCAATAATGATCAAAGATAATTGTATGAGATACGGAGGATGGTGGTGGAAGTGCTTTATGTGCCATGAGTCGAAGGGGCTGTGTTTGTTAATAAATTGGCTGGTTATGGGGTGAATTTTGAGTCGGATGGCTGGGTTATTATTGAATTACGGCAGAGCCATTATTGAATTATGGCTGGGTATGATTGCATATATGCTTATTGAATGAAATGTGAATGTTGCATTTCCACTATCTGAGATACGAGTTTCCCTGGGTGAAAGCAGTGGCTAGCCACCATGTGCTCTAGGTGGATACTCGATACTTTGCTGACTGATGCACCACTATTTCGTGGAATATCTTGTGCTTAATTGAGTGGATTTTATCCACTAATCTCACACTTATTCATAGAAATTGCATATTTTACATTTTCCTTCCTGATTTTGTGCTATGATTGGAAACATATTTCTTTGGTCTTAATTTAGCTAATTTTAATCCTCTCTTATTACCATTCGATGCCTTGATATGTGTGTTAAGTGATTTCAGGATTCATAGGGCAGGAATGGCTTAGAAAATGGAGAGGAAGCTTGCAAAAGTGGAAGGAACACAAGAAATGAAGGAGATAACCAGCGAGCATCGACGCGCACACATGGCTCACGCGTGCGCGTGGATTGGAGTTTTCACGAAGACACGTGTGCGTGCTTTACGCGTACCCGTGATACACCAAGATGACCAGTGACCCGTACGCGTGATATGCGCGATCTACAGAATTAACAGAAATTGCTGGGGGCGATTTTGGGCCAAATTTTAACTCAATTTTTGGCCCAGAAAACACAGATTAGAGGCTATAAACTGGGGGAATCAAGGAGACATTAATACAACATTCATTCACACAATTTTAGATTTTAGATGTAGTTTTATAGAGAGAGAGGCTCTTTCCTATCTCTTAGGTTTTAGGATTAGGATTTCTCTTCTACTTTTAATTCTTCTAGTACTCTAGTCTATTGATTTTCCTTTGTTGATTATTGATGTTGCTACTTGGTTTATGAATTCTCATGTTTCATTTGATTTCTCTATTTAATGCAATTTGAGGTATTTCATATTTATGATTTTAATTTAGCTTTTTACACTCTTAGCTTTGGTTGAGTAATTGGAGACGCTTGAGTTATCAAACTCCTTTGTTGATTGATAATTGTTGTGTTTGCTAGTTGATTTGAATTCCAATAACTCTAGTTTTTCCTTGGGAATTGACTAGGACTTGAGGAATCAAATTGATTTATCCACTTGACCTACCTTCATAGTTAGAGGTTGACCAAGTGAGAGCAACGAACAATTCTCATCACAATTGATAAGGATAACTAGGATAGGACATCCATTTCTCATACCTTGCCGAGAGCTTTTCTAGTTATTACTTTATTTCTTTTGCAATTTACTTTTCTTGTTCTTTTATCCAAAAACCCCAAAAACATACTTTTCCATAACCAATTATAAGCATACTTCCCTGCAATTCCTTGAGAGATGACCCGAGGTTTTAAAACTTTGGTTATAAATTTTATTGGGTTTGCTTTAGTGACAACAAAAACTTTTGTGATTCTCTGTTGGTTTAGAAACTATACTTACAACATGATTATTTCTATGAAATTCTTTACTAGCAAAAATCCATTCGTCAAAATGGCATTGTTGCCGGGGAATTGCAAACGTGTGCCTTATTATTGGTTATTGTAAATATTTGCTTTTTGCTTGTTTGTTTGTTTTTGTTTTTAATTTTTATTAACTACTATGAATTCTCACCCCTCTGTCTTTAAGTTTGGTTCCAATGTTGTTGTAAGGAATGGAAGCTATAATGAGAACAAGCATCAAGGTTGGAGAAATCAAAGATGGGAAGAGTCACAAGGATTTGATCAACCCTCTTGGAAACAACCCCCTCCAATGCACTACAGCCAATAACTATTATATGATGCATACCAAGACAATAGTTACGGTGGACCTCTTTGTGACAACCAACCTCCACCAAATTACTATGGTCAAGAGCCATTCCGATGTGCGTACCAAGATGATAGATATGGTGGACCCCCTTGTAGTTACCAACAAGCCCCACCATATGCCTATGACCCCCTCCTCAACATAGGTTTGATCCACCAAACTCACAAGCCCCCTACTACCAAACACCCTAATATGATCCTAACCCATATCCACCATGCCGACCACCTTATGAGCCATATGAACCATATCTAGAACCACCCCAATTTCAACCCAATTACTCCCAAGCACCACCACCTCCATATACACCATGTCCATATCCATCTACCCAAGAGCTATATGATCCCAATCACGTTTCCTAAGAGGAACAAGAGCTAAGGAACCGTCTCAAGGAAATAGTGGATCAATTTCATGCAACTCTTCATCAACTAGAGCAAGCAATAAATCGGTTAGCTTTCCAACGTTTGGACACTCAAGGAACCCCCATGGCTTCATGTGGAGAATCTAATAAAGAACGTAGCATGAAGGAGACACCAGAAAATCTGGTGGACAACGAGAGGCAAGATTTTGTATTGGAACAATTGGAAGAAGCTACGCTTGCCAGAGAAGAGGTGGAAGTAGCTGAAGATCTGGGAGATGTTGAACCTCCATGGGAAAGTCAAGTCATAGAGCCTCCTTCTAAGACGTTTGAAATTGATGTTGAAGAGGGTGTACATCCTCCAAGGCATATCCTGGTTGAAGACTTTGAAGAGGTTGATCAAGAGATGGATTTAATCATTGATGAATCCTTATCTACAATTGAATCCTCTGCCATTGGACTTAACGTGGAGATTAAATGAGAAGAAGCACAACCTCCCAAGCTCTTGGTAGGTAATGAAGAAGAGATTGAATTGGAAGAAAGCTACCAAGAGGAGAGGTTGAAATTAAACAAGCTTGCAAAGAGGTGGAAGTTGCCAAGGGAGAGCACAAGGGAATGGAGCTTGAAATCACCTTGCCAAAGCTATTGGAGACCTCTCCCCCAAAGCCATTACCATCCAATACAACATTCAAGTGGGTAAAATTCTTATCCTTAACCTTTACTTTCCCACTTGAATATGGTTTACTTGAGGCAGATGGTCAACTTAGAGCTTTTTGTGGCTTTAAGAGTAAGAGGGAGATGGTTAGTGGTAGAAGTTGTCCTGCAAAGTTCAATATGGTTGCACGCTCCGAGTTAAAGCGCAAGGATTGGTGTAGAGCTCGATTGAATGAGTCTAGGAAGTTGTTTGGCCGCTTCAGTGAGAATTCAGATTGCTTGTCACCCGATTGGAACAATAATGATCAACACAAAGACGGGTGCAAAAGCATGGTTTGGGACCCCGGAATTCATTCCGGCCATCAACACTCTTGGGGCCTTGTCACTTGCTTCAACTTGCTTGAAGACTATGTGTCTAATTTGGGACCCCGGAGGTTATTGGAAGCACAAACATTGGTGGATATTTCTGGATGAGTTCAAGCACAAGCCTCCATGACAAGGAGCTCACCAAGTGTCCAACTTAAGGACGTTAAAGCAAAGTGCTAGGTAGGAGACAACCCACCATGGTATGATCGTTCCTTCCTTTCTTCTTAGTTTTAATTTAGTAACTCTTCGCATTAATGCTGCATATAGTCTGCATTCTCATCTGCATATTGCATATTGCATAAAAAAACTGAACAGAAAGTTGCGTGGGAACAGTACAGAAAGTTTGCCAATCGCATAAGCATCACCACGCGTACGTGTCCCTCACGCATACGCGTCATCTGAGAATTTGGTACTTCGCACGTACGCGTCAATGACGCGCACGCGTGACCTTGCGAATTCGACGTAAAAGGTGTATTGGCCGAAAGTTATGCTGGCTTGGTGCTGGAACTGTGCTAAAAGCACAAACCTACCTACGCGTACGCGTCGTTGATGCGTGCGCGTCATTTTCCACTTTTGCACTTCCACGCGTGTGCGTGTGATGTGCGGATAATTTATACGCTTTTTGGCATTGTTTTTAGGTAGTTTTTAGTAAGTTCAAGCTACTTTTAGGGATGTTTTCATTAGTTTTTATGTTAAATTCACATTTCTGGACTTTACTATGAGTTTGTGTATTTTTATGTGATTTCAGGTAATTTCTGGCTGAAATTGAGGGACTTGAGCAAAACTCTGAAAGAAGGCTGACAAAAGGACTGCTGATGCTGTTGGAATCTGACCTCCCTGCACTCAAAATGGATTTTCTGGAGCTACAGAACTCCAAATGGCGCGCTCTCATATATAATAGTCTATACTTTATTCGGAAATTGATGACGTAACTTGGCGTTGAACGCCAAGTACATGCTGCTGTCTGGAGTTAAACGCCAGAAACACGTCATGATCCGGAGTTGAACGCCCAAAACACGTTATAACTTGGAGTTCAACTCCAAGAAAAGCCTCAGCTCGTGGATAGATCAAGCTCAGCCCAAGCATACACCAAGTGGGCCCCGGAAGTGGATTTATGCATCAATTACTTACTCATGTAAACCCTAGGAGCTAGTTTATTATAAATAGAACTTTTTACTATCATAATCTCATCATGGATTGTATTTTGAATCCTGTGATCACGTTTTGGGGGCTGGCCATTCGGCCATGCCTGAACCTTTTATTTATGTATTTTCAACAGTGTAGTTTCTGCACACCATAGATTAAGGGTGTGGAGCTCTGTTGTACCTCAAGTTTCAATACAATTACTATTACTTTTTATTCAATTCTCTTTTATTCTTATTCCAAGATATACGTTGCACTTAACTTTGATGAATGTGATGATCCGTGACACTCATCATCATTCTCACCTATGAACGCGCGTGATTGACAACCACTTCCGTTCTACTCTAGGCCCGGCGCATATCTCTTAGATTCCCCAACAGAATCTTTGTGGTATAAGCTAGATAGATGGCGGCATTCATGAGGATCCAGAAAGTCTAAACCTTGTCTATGGTATTCCGAGTAGGATTCTGGGATTGAATGACTGTGACGAGCTTCAAACTCCTGAAGGCTGGGCGTGATGACAAACGCAAAAGAATCAAGGGATTCTATTCCAACCTGATTGAGAACCGACAGATGATTAGCCGTGCTGTGACAGAGCATAGGAACGTTTTCACTGAGAGGATGGGATGTAGCCATTGACAACGGTGATGCCCTACATACAGCTTGCCATGGAAAGGAGTAAGAAGGATTGGATGAATGTAATAAGAAAGTAGAGATTCAAGAGGAGCACAACATCTCCATACGCCTATCTGAAATTTCCACTATTGATTTACATAAGTATCTCTATCCATTTTATTTTCTGTTTATTTTTATTAATCATATTTGATTTTCTAAATTCCATAATTTTATCCTCCTGACTGGGATTTACAAGATGACCATAGCTTGCTTCATACCAACAATCTCTGTGGGATCGACCCTTACTCACGTAAGGTATTACTTGGACGACCCAGTACACTTGCTGGTTAGTTGAACGGAGTTGTGAATTCAAATAAAGCCAATTATTAAATTTCATACAAGTACAAAGAGCATGTGATCACAATTTCGTCCACCAGCGTGCCTGACGCGCACGCGACATATGACATTTTGGCACATATCCCAAAACAAACAGAGGGTTGTGCGAGCACCACGATGCCCTCGCGTGAGTAGCACAAACATGGTCACGCGTACGCGTGACCGACGCCTGCGTGTCGCCCCCTCAGTGCACGACCCACGCGTACGCGTGGAGTACACGTACGCGTCATACGCGAATCCGCACCTGAACCCTGCGCAGCCCTGTTTTTCATATCTTATCTTTTCTTTTCAAATGCTAACTTCTTTCTTCTTTCTTCTTCTTTCTTTTCTTTATTCTATTATCTCCATTCTTTATCTCATTAATTCTCTTCTTTCTTCTTTCTTCTCTCTTCTTTCTTCTCCTCCCCTCTCATCCTTACTCCCTTTCTTTTCTTCTATTTATTACATTTGCATACTCGCATTCATGGCGTTTTAATTTTATTGTTTCTTCTCCTTTTCTTCTCTATATTTGTTGTTTTTGACTTGGTGTTAAAAAAATTCTCTTATTCAACTGTTGCATATTTCTTATATTCTTTTGGGTGCTCCTTGACTTGTTTGCTATGTAGTTGACATGCCCTGTGCTTCTATTATTTTCTCACTTACATGTTGTAGCTACCATGTAGTTGAGAACCTTATTATCTGACACTAGCCCACATATATTTTATTTCTTTTCATATCTTTTCTTGTGGGTTTCTTCCCTTCCTTATTCTCTTCTTTCAGGATGGCCACCAAGAGGAAAAAAAAAGTTTCTAAATGGAGCAATAAACAAGTCTTTCGCACCATCTTTGGAGAAAAAGTATCAGTTGGAGCAACCCTTCCACTTGCACATCTTAGCATGCACCGAGGAGGTGCAATCTTTAAGTGTGGGGATGTCGATACCGATCTCCGTGGGTTAGTCACTTTCTTCTCAACACCAATTTTTATTTTTTTTTCTTTGTTAGTTCATTGTTGCATTTGCATGTTTGATTTCATGTTTGCTTGATTTTGTGCATATTTTACCACTCCTTGGTTGAAGTGACATTTTCTTTTCAAGAAACTTTTTATATCATTTCACTAATTTAAATTGAAATTTTTATTGAACTTGTTTGAAGAAATATTATTTTGGAACATGGTTTAGAGCTCGAACACACAAAACCTGTGAGATTTTGAGCCTACTTCATTGGTTGCATTTTACCAACCAATATATTTTATTTTTGGTGTGTGTTGTTCTTTCTAAAATTGTAATCTATATCTTGCTTGATTCTATATTTTCATGGTTTAATGTATGCATATACTTATATGATTGAGGCCTTGTTTCACTTAGCTTACATACCCATATGGCCTTACCCTTTCATTATCCTTTGCAAACCAATATTGAGCCTTTTTTACCCCTTTGTTATTTACTTTAACACATCACTAACTCTAAGCGAAAAATAATAATGTCCCTAATTTGAATCCTTGGTTAGCTTAGACTAGTGAGAGTGCTCACGAATTAAGTGTGGAAAAACTGGGATTGAAAATATTGGTTTGAGAATTGGGTGTTGTATATTCTTGTAAAAATATGCAAAACAATGGTTGAGCACATAATATTGCATTCAATACTTTAATCATATGCATTGAGAAAAAAAAAGAACAAAAGAAAAGAAAAGAGAAATAAAACAAAAAGAATGAGAAAAAGAAAAGAAAAAAAGCAAATAATAAAAAGGGGACAAAATGCCCCAAGTTAAGTAATAATATCAATGCATATGAATTGTACTTAAATTTGGGATGCATGATTGTATGGTAAACATAGTTAATGGGTAGTTAGATCTTGCATTGTAATTACATGGATTGTCTTAAGTTAGGTGGGAAGTTTAGGTTAATTAAGGATTCAGATTTTAGTCAACTTGACCAAATACAATCCTACCTTGACCCTAACGCCATTACAACCCTAATGAGTGAATTCTTTGATGGTATAGAATTTCCTCAATTGGATGAAATCTTCATTGCAAGTATAGTTATAAACCAACGAACAATCCTCCCAATAAAAAATTTGGTTGTCACATGTACAAACCCCAAATAAGAATTAACCAGAGTATTTGGACTCTGGGTCGTCTCACGAGGATTGCAATGAAGTGGTCAATTATTGGCTATGAAGGAATATTTTGAGGTTTTTGGAATAAGAGACATGAAAAGTAAATGATAAGGAAATTCAAATAACAAAAAGGCCTTGGCAAAGGTTGGTGGTCAAGGATCTCTATCCTTACCACTAACCACAACATGAGAATTGGCAAGGATCAACCCCATTAAGTCATCCTCTAAATGATAAAGGAAAGTCAAATGAGCTATGTCAATCCAAGTCCATAAGTCCTAGTTCTCCACCAATTCAATTAGTGAGATCTAAGGTCAATGGCTTCCAATCATCAATCACTTGGACATTAGCAACTCAAGAGTTCCTATGTTACATTCCCAAGCCAAGAGCATAAAATTCTACTCTAACATCCTTCCAAGCATTTTGTCAAACACTTGGAAGGCATACAAGGAAAGCATAGTAAAAGCGCAAGAAATATAAATCTACCAACTACCAATTGCAAGAAAAGTAAAATCACAACTCAAATCAACAATAAAAGAACATCAAACATTAAATTGCATTAAAAATAAACCAATTCTATCATGAGTGCATGATTACAAAAGAGAGCAAAGAGGAAAATTAACACTACAAACCAATAAATTGAAATAGTAGAAGCAAGAAATTATAAAGGAAATGAGATGGAAACATAAAATTGGATCTAGATCTAGAAGAGATTAACCTAACCTAACCTAATTCTAGAGAGAAGAGGGAGCTTCTCTCTCTTGAAACTAACTACATGATGCTAATGCTACAACCAATTGCTCCCCCTTTGCTTGGGCTTCAATTCTGCATGAAATACACTCAGAAACAGGTTGGAATTGGGCCTGGGTTGCTCAAAAATTGCCCCCAGTGTTTTGCCTTTAAGTGAGTCACGTGCGAGTATCGGCGCGTACGCGCCATGTGCGCGTGCGCGTCGATTGGCTATTTCTTCATCCGCGCGGATGCGTCATGTACGCGTGCGCGTCTCTATGCGAAATCACTTTTGCGCGTGCGCGCCTTGTACGCGTGCGCACCCATCGATGCATTTCCAATTCTTGTTTCCTCATGCATTCTCCACTTTGCATGCTTTTCTTCTCATTTCTTCCATCCAAAACTTGCCTTATTAACCTGAAATCACTCAACAAACACATCAAGGCATCGAATGGAATTAAAGTGAGTTAAAATCACCAATTTAAGGGCATAAAAAGCATGTTTTTACACTAAAGCACAATTCAAGGGAGAATTACAAAACCATGCTATTTTATAGAATAAATGGGGGAAAAGGTGAATAAATCCCCTAAAATAAGCATAAGATAAACCACAAAATCAGGGTTTATCAAACCATACTTTATTCGTGATTAGACGACGTAAACTGGCGCTCAACGCCAGTTCCATGCTGCATTCTGGAGTCAAACGCCAGAAACACGTCACAAACCAGAGTTGAACGCCAAAAACACGTTACAACTTGGCGTTCAACTCCAAAAGAAGCCTCAGCTCGTGTAAAGTGCAAGCTCAGCCCAAGCACACACCAAGTGGGCCCCGGAAGTAGATTTCTGCATCAATTACTTACTTCTGTAAACCCTAGTAGCTAGTCTAGTATAAATAGAACATTTTACTATTGTATTTGGGGTCCTTCTCCTTTATTTTTGAATTCACATCATATTTTCGGGGCTGGCCATTCGACCATGCCTGGACCACTATCACTTATGTATTTTCAACGGTGGAGTTTCTACACACCATAGATTAAGAGTATGGAGCTCTGCTGTACCTCAAGCTTCAATGCAATTACTACTATTTTCTATTCAATTCCACTTGTTCTTATTCTAAAATATTCGTTGCACTTCAACATGATGAATGTGATGATCTGTGACACTCATCATTATTCTCACCTATGAACGTGTGACTGACAACCACTTCCGTTCTACCTCAGACCGGGCACATATCTCTTGGATTCCTTAATCAGAATCTTCGTGGTATAAGCTAGATTGATGGCGGCATTCATGAGAATCCGGAAAGTCTAAACCTTGTCTGTGGTATTCTGAGTAGGATTCCGGGATTGAATGACTGTGACGAGTTTCAAACTCGCGATTGTTGGGCGTGATGACAAACGCAAAAGAATCAAGGGATTCTATTCCAACATGATCGAGAACCGACAGATGATTAGCCGTGCCGTGACAGAGCATTTGGACCTTTTTCACTGAGAGGATGGGATGTAGCCATTGACAACGGTGATGCCCTACATACAGCTTGCCATGGAAGGGAAGACAGTAGGAAATCAGAGATCCAACAGGGACAAGCACCTCCATTACTTATCTGAAATTCCCACCATTGAATTACATGAGTAACTCTATCTTTATTTTCTGTTTTATTTATTATTCGAAAATTCCATAACATTTACTATCCGCCTAACTGAGATTTACAAGATGACCATAGCTTGCTTCATACCAACAATCTCCGTGGGATCGACCCTTACTCACATAAGGTATTACTTGGACGACCCAGTGCACTTGCTGGTTAGTTGTGCGGAGTTATGACTAAGTGTGATTCATGTTTGAGAGCGCTACCAAGTTTTTGGCGCCATTGTTGATGAGCACAATTTCGTGCACCAACCATCCTCGATGCACTCAAAAATGAGCAAAGGGGAATGGCGACCTTCCTAGTTACCACTTCCAACTGGTGGGTCAACCGGTTGCTGCATGTCTTTTTCCTGCTTCCATTGTTGCTTATGATGACTTATCCTGAAAATAGAAAACAGGAGATAATAAGACAAGTAAATGCACAAGCAAGGAAGCATGGATTGTTGGAATGAGGTAATACACTAGAATTGAGTGAGTGAGTTAATGTGACATTGATGAAAAATAGGCGTGTGGGTTCTAAAATTGTGCGCAGTTTAGAACATAAACACACTAGTACAAAAAGTTATATCACCATTACACAAAAGAAAACATGCATTTCACTTATTTTAGTGTGCTTGAGATACTTTAAAAGACTTGTAGGCTAAAACAATCCAACAAGTAGTGAAGAAGTATAATAGCATTCAAGCAAAAATCAAGCAATCGTGAAATTGGATAATGCATGGACATTGATTGATGTGTAAGTAAATTTGATGAACAAAATAGTATAGAGAGCTCACACATCAAACAATGACACATATTGAAGTTGTTGCAACACCTAAGTGACATAGAGGTGAAACACATGGATGCTATAGAACTTAGGGAAAAGAATATAGAAGTCAAAATCAATCACATAGCAAACATGGTCCACAAAGTTTAGAAAGCTCAAAAATATGTCGCTAGGCAAGCTTTCGATCCAATTTCATAATTCCACAATCTCAATGCATGAAATAGGTGGTATAAACAAAGGGTAGATCACAAACAAGCATCACCTAAAAAAATGCAATGATAATATACAATTGCCTAGCAATAGATGATGAATGCATGGTGGCCAAAATATGCAATTCAAAGAGGTAAGATGCATGAAGGCAATGTAACATGTACTTGGTGTTCACAAATATTAAGCATGGCAAGTTCTAAACCAAGTAACCAAATATAACCTCAACAAAGAAATCCAACAATGACAATTAACAACAATGATGTTAAGATAACATCCTATTAATAACGAGCAGCAATAAACAGTAGACAAGATTAGTAATCCAACACTTATAATGGAAAACAAAAATTAAACTAACTAACTAAAAGAAGTGGTGTTACATGATATTTGGCAGTATTGGATGATGTTTGAAGGGTGGAAAGAAAAGAAGAGAAGAGAGAAGAAGGGAAGAAATGGAAAGAAGAGAAGAAAAGAAGGTGGGTGAAACAGGGCAATCCACGTGTGCGCGTCATGTGCGCGTAAGCGTGGATTGATGAAATGGCAGCGACGCGTATGTGCAAGGTATGCCTGCGCGTGTCCTGGGGCACAAAGTTGGCACACTTCAGGCACAACTCTCGGGTGAATGTATGGGAAGTGGAAAAACTCAATCCACGCGTACGCGTACATGAGGCGTGCGCGTGGATGGTCGAAATTGCTTGATTCACGCGTACACGTGAAGCACGCGTACGCGTGGATGGTACTTTGTTTTTCAAAATTTTTCTATGTTTTTTGCACCAAACCAAGCATTCCAAACCTCCAAACAACTAACAAAACATCATAAAACCTTATTTAACATACTAAACTCCCAAATGAACATATCTAACCAAACAAAAAATAAAATTAAACTAATTATTAGCAATATTTACTAAAAGAAAAAAGGAAAGATGTTACCATGGTGGGGTGTCTTCCACCTAGCACTTTTGTTTATTGTCCTTAAGTTGGACTTATGGGGAGCTATCCATCAAGGTGGCTTGTGCTTGAATCCATCCTTGAACATCCACCAATGCTTGGACTTCCATTGTGCTTCATCATTCAAAGTTAATAACTCCAAGCCTTGATGGAGTTCTTCACAAACCATAGGCTCCCAAAGTTGATCTTCCTTGTGTGATCCGGGATCCCACTTTATTTTCACACCCGTCCTTGAGTTGATCATGGTAGGTTCCTCCGGGTGGCAAGAGAGATGAATCCTCATAGGAGCACCAAACTACCTTCCTAGGCCCATCCAATTGAGCACTAGTCCAATCCATGCTCCTCAATTTTGAGCTTCTAACCATAATGAGCCTAGACTTACAACGCCAACCACTAAATATCCTACTCTTACGCTTAATTCCACAAAGCGCCCTAAGTTGGCCATCCGTCTCAAGCAAACCAAATTCAAGTGGGATAATAAAGCTAAGAGTTAGAAGTTTTACCCACTTAAATGAAGGATTAGATGACAACCTAGGTGGAGGAGTTCCTAATGATCTTGATAAGGCACGCTCTACTCCCGTCCATCCTCTTCTAGAGGCTTCCACCACTTGGCAAAGTTCTTCAAGCTTTACCTCTTGCCAAGCTTCCTCAAGTTCAAGTTCTTCTTCATCAATGTCCTCTAGCTCTTCCCCATTACTCAAATCATAAATAGGAGGTTTAGTAAAATCTACCTCATCATCAATTCCAAGTATAGTAGGGAAGGACTCTTCAAACTCAAAAGGATCATATGTTGATGCGGAATCATCATAAGTAGGAGGACATATTTCTCGGGTCACTTCTTCCAATTCTTCAATCACATTGTGCCTTGGAGGTTGTGCACTCTCCTCCTCAACATCAACTTCAAATTCCATAGAAGAAGGCTCTTCAACTTATGATTCCTCTATGTACTCAACATATCCTAAGGTGCCAACCACTACTTCCTTTGGTTCAATCATCTCTACCTTCTCCTCTTGTTGCACTTCTTGCTTTGACTCCTCTTCTTCACCTTGGAGCATCAAGTTCACTCCCTCACTGAGCTCTTTGGTTGCCTCTCCACATTCAACAATGGGAGTGCTTAGATCGCATAGGCTTAGGCGGGATGAGACTATGTTGCCAATGGCTTCTACCATGATAGCCTTTTTTGCTCTTAACTCCGCAAACTTCTTTTTATCCTCCTCTTGTCGCCTTAAGAGATGAGATTCAAGATCTCTCAATTCTAGCATGGGGGCTTCATCGGTAGGCGATGGTGGAAGAGAGGGTTCAATGTTTGAGGGAAGGGTATTGTAATTGGAAGGTGGTTCATATTGGTGAAATTCTTGAGGTGGTGTGTATGCACTTTGTGGTTCATAGGAGTATTGGTGTTGGAATGGTGGTGGCTCTATGTATGGTTCATATAGTGGTTGGTATAGTGGATATGGGTTGGGATCATATGGAGGTGAATGGTGGTATGAGGCTTGTGAGTATGGTGGGGGGCTATATTGAGGAGGGGGTTCATATGCATATGATGATTGCGATTGACAACCACAATAAGGGTCATCACATACATTAGATTGGTATGCATCAAGATTTGAATTATACCCATAAGAAGTCGTAGTAGGTTGTTGTCAAGAAGGTTGTCCATAAACTTGGGGCTCCTCCCACCTTTGATCTCCAAGTCTTTGATGCATGTTGTCATTGTAATTTCCATCTCCTACAACATAGTTAGAACCACACTCATAGCCAAAGTCATGAGAATTCATAGTGAAAGAGAAAATAAAAATAAAAGCAAACAAGAAACAAAGAGAACAAAATCCTACAACTAGCAAAAACTAACAAACAAACCAAAAATCAAGATATTCACAATATATACAATAGCCAACAATATAACACCATTGCAATTCCCGGCAACGGCGCCATTTTGATGAGTGAATTCTTTGATGGTATAGAATTTCCTCAATTGGATGAAATCTTCATTGCAAGTATAGTTCTAAACCAACGAACAATCTT
This sequence comes from Arachis stenosperma, assembly GCF_014773155.1. NCBI lineage: Eukaryota > Viridiplantae > Streptophyta > Magnoliopsida > Fabales > Fabaceae > Arachis > Arachis stenosperma. Next base: position 110,234,805 of record NC_080377.1, read on the forward strand.
CCCAATCAAAAATTTGGTTGTCACATGTACAAACCCCAAATAAGAATTAACCGAAGTATTTGGACTCTGGGTCGTCTCACGAGGATTGCAATGAAGTGGTCAATTATTGGCTATGAAGGAATTATTTTGTGGAATGAAGTGGCCAATTCTTGTCTATCAAATTAATGGCGCCGTTCTCGGGGATCAATTATTTTGATGAGTGAATTCTTTGATGGTATAGAATTTCCTCAATTGGATGAAGAAATATTTTGGGGTTTTTGGAATAAGAGACATGAAAAGTAAATGATAAGGAAATTCAAATAACAAAAAGGCCTTGGCAAGGGTTGGTGGTCAAGGATCTCTATCCTTATCAGTAACCACAACATGAGAATTGGCAAGGATCAACCCCATTAAGTCATCCTCTAAATGATAAAGGAAAGTCAAATGAGCTATGTCAATCCAAGTCCATAAGTCCTAGTTCTCCACCAATTCAATTAGTGATATCTAAGGTCAATGGCTCCCAATCATCAATCACTTGGACATTAGCAACTAAAGAGTTCCTAAGTTACCTTCCCAAGCCAAGAGAATAAAATTCTACTCTAACATCCTTCCAAGCATTTTGTCAAACACTTGGAAGGCATACAAGGAAAGCATAGTAAAAGTGCAAGAAATATAAATCTACCAACTACCAATTGCAAGAAAAGTAAAATCACAACTCAAATCAACAATAAAAGAACATCAAACATAAAATTGCATTAAAAATAAACCAATTCTATCATGAGTGCATGATTACAAAAGAGAGCAAAGAGGAAAATTAACACTACAAACCATGAAATTGAAATAGTAGAAGCAAGAAATCATAAAGAAAATGAGATAGAAACATGAAATTGGATCTAGATCTAGAAGAGATTAACCTAACCTAACCTAATTCTAAAGAGAAGAGGGAGCTTCTCTCTCTAGAAACTAACTACATAATGCTAATGCTACAACTAATTGCTCCCCCTTTGCTTGGACTTCAATTCTGCATGAAATACACTCAGAAACAGGTTGGAATTAGGCCTGGGCTGCTCATAAATTGCCCATAGCATTTTGCCTTTAAGTGAGTCACGTGAGAGTATCGGCGCATACGCGCCATGTGCGCGTGTGCGTCGATTGGCTATTTCTTCATCCGCGCGGATGCGTCATGTACGCGTGCGCATCTTTATGCGAAATCACTTTTGCGCGTGCGCGCCTTGTACGCGTGCGCGCCCATCGATGCATTCCCAATTCTTGTTTCCTCATGCATTCTCCACTTTGCATGCTTTTCTCCTCATTTCTTCCATCCAATACTTGCCTTATGAACCTGAAATCACTCAACAAACACATCAGGGCATCGAATGGAACTAAAGTGAGTTAAAATCACCAATTTAAGGGCCTAAAAAGCATATTTTTACACTAAAGCACAATTCAAGGGATAATTACAAAACCATGCCATTTTATAGAATAAATGGGGGAAAAGGTGAATAAATCCCCTAAAATAAGCATAAGATAAACCACAAAATCGGGGTTTATCAAACCCTCAAAAGACCTCTTGATTTGTGTATTTGTGCATTAAATTTTTGTTGATTGCTAGATGAAGAGCAAGTCTTAGAAAGCAAGATTAGTAGAGAATTGAGAGAATCGAACCTTAAACACTTGAGCGATTAGAGTATATACACTTCTAGTGAGGGTTCGATACTCTATTCTTTATTCCCAGCTTTCATGAGCTATTTTCTACTGCAAGTCTATCTGTACTTTATTTTTATGATTTGAATTAGTGAAATCCAGTTCATATTTCTTCTTGAAGGATTTGTTTACTTTTAACCAAGTAGGTAGAAATATTTTGCATGTAGTTGCATTCATATAGGTAGGTTGCATCTCATACTTTCTACCATCCCTCTTCACTCTTATAGCTTCTCTTAACCTTAGCATGAGGATATGCTAATATTTAAGTGTGGGGAGATTTGATGCACCACTATTTCGTGGTACATCTTGTGCTTAATTGAGTGGATTTTATCCATTAATCTCACACTTATTCATAGAAATCGCATGTTTTACATTTTCCTTCCTGATTTTGTGCTATGATTGGAAACATGTTTCTTTGGTCTTAATTTAGCTAATTTTAATCCTCTCTTATTACCATTCGATGCCTTGATATGTGTGTTAAGTGATTTCAGGATTCATAGGGCAGGAATGGCTTAGAGAATGGAGAGGAAGCTTGCAAAAGTGGAGGGAACACAAGAAATGAAGGAGATAACCAGCAAACATCGACGCGCACGCCTGGCTCACGCGTGCGCGCGATATGAAAAAGTTTGCAGCGACGCGTGCGCGTGCCTGACGCGTACGCGTGGATTGGAGTTTTCACGAAGACGCGTGCGCGTGCTTTACGCGTACACGTGATACGCCAAGATGACCAGCGACTGTAGAAATTGCTGGGGGCAATTTTGGGCCAAGTTTTGACTCAGTTTTCGGCCCATAAAACACATATTAGAGGCTATAAAGTGGAGAAATCAAGGAGACATTAATACTACATTCATTCACACAATTTTATGTTTTGGATGTAGTTTTCTAGAGGGAGAGGCTCTCTCCTCTCTCTTAGGTTTTAGGATTAGGATTTCTCTTCTACTTTTAATTCTTCTAGTACTCTAGTTTATTGATTTTCCCTTGTTGATTATTTGATGTTGCTACTTGGTTTATGAATTCTCATGTTTCATTTGATTTCTCTATTTAATTCAATTTGAGGTATTTCATATTTATGATTTTAATTTAGCTTTTTACACTTTTAGTTTTGGTTGAGTAATAGGAGGCGCTTGAGTTATCAAACTCCTTTGTTGATTGATAATTGTTGTGTTTGCTAGTTGATTTGAATTCCAATAACTCTAGTTTTTCCTTGGGAATTGACTAGGACTTGAGGAATCAAATTGATTTATCCATTTAACCTACCTTCATAGTTAGAGGTTGACCAAGTGGGAGCAACGAACAATTCTCATCACAATTGATAAGGATAACTAGGATAGGACATCCAGTTCTCATATCTTGCCGAGAGCTTTTCTAGTTATTAGTTTACTTCTTTTGCAATTTACTTTTCTTGTTCTCTTATCCAAAAACCCCAAAAACATACTTTTCCATAACCAATTATAAGCATACTTCCCTGCAATTCCTTGAGAGACAACCCGAGGTTTCAATACTTCGGTTATAAATTTTATTGGGTTTGCTTTAGTGACAACCAAAACTTTTGTATGAAAGGATTCTTTGTTGGTTTAGGAACTATACTTACAATGTGATTATTTCTATGAAATTCTTTACTAGCAAAAATCCGTTCGTCACTGACCCTATGTCGTGAGTGCGGCCGGACACTGTGAAAGTTCTGGATGAGCTCGCCCCCGTGAATATACACCAGTGAGGGTGTTGGATATGAATTATGATTTATGTTGAGTATAACTCGAGTTGAGGATGCACGACAGAGGGACAGTCCAATGGTTAGCTACCAGGACTTGTCGGGTTGGCTTTATAACCGACATATGAGACTCATCAGCCATTAGGACAGGCATACATCATATGCATATTATGTGAATTGTTTGGAATTGCCTAATTGACTGCATATTACTTGCTAATTGTCTAAATGCCGTATCTGTTTCCTATTTGTATATCTCCTTGTCTGATATAATTGTGTTTGCCATATTATTTTACTGCTGGTGGTTGGGAAGTCTGAAGGATTTGGAAAGGGAAGTATTAGTTAGACTGAAGATCTTTAGTCAGTTGCCAGTTATGGTTTAGTCTGTTTATAAGCTTTGATTTATCTGTTGGGAGTTCTAGGATTGTCTTCAGATTTTCCAGGACATTACATGTTAGATATGTGGGTACTGTTACCATACTGAGAACCTTTGGTTCTCACCCATGCGGATTTTGTGGTTTTCAGATGCAGGACGTAAGGCTCCTCGCTGAGGCATGCTGGAGACTTCTGGGTTAGCGAAGATCCTTAGTTCTTGGGACTTTACTTTTGGTTTATGTTTTTATTTAGATACTTATTATCTCCATTAAATAATACATACTGTGTTGACACCTCTTAGAGGTTTTTTTTGGAGAATAGGCTTTGTATTTCATCTGTCGGGTTTCTTTGGGGTTCCTTACCTTATATATATGTTAATACTTATATGCTCGGACCGGTCATCTTCGGAACCGGATCTTGAGTTTTGATATTTGTGTTTTTGGCACTCTTATATATATATCTTACATTAGACATCCTTTATACGTTTCATTATGTTATCAATCGGAGTGTTGCGACTTTCGATTTACGATTTTGTTTTACCCCTTTTTCTTCAAAGGCCACTAGTTAAAAACATTTTTCACACTACTACATATACTAAATTTTATTTTTAGAGGTCGTAATACCTTGCCACCTCAGTTTTATGACTTAAGCATAAGACTCTGTATGGTAGGGTGTTACACATCTCACTCAACTAATCCATCCTCAGTACTCTAGAAACCTAAGTCTCCGTCTTCTAAATTCATGTAGAATTTTACTAAAATAAGTCACTAACTCATCTTTAATAACATTAGAACCTAATTACCATATAGTACTCTTAAACAGCATTTGAAGAAAGTTTAGAAGGTTAGGGAATCCTTAAAAAAGAAGAAAAAATAATTTTTCAGCAAAACAGGGTGTATGCATACGCACATTTCAGTTTTGGACCATCATGCGTACGCATACCATAAGTTCGTGTATGCATAGGTGCTGGACAGAAACCATCACTCGCATATGGCGCAGGATGCCGCGCACGCATACCTACTTTTTGGCCCATCTCGCGTACACATACATAGGGCCGCATACGCATGAGGGCCTGACAGAGATGCACGCCCGCGTATGGGGCGCTCGCGTACGCATGCCATCCCAAAATTGCAAATTTCTGTAAAGTTGCATAAATCACTTTTAAACACCAAACTTTAAACGTTCATAACGTCCTCTACAAAAACCTATTTTCATCAAACTTTATACCAATTTAAAGATCTTTAAATGGACTTTAATATAAGACAAATTTCAACCAATTTCGAAAATAGAGGCTTAAGTTATGATCTGTCAAAGTTCACTAAAAATTGGTTTTTACAAAAAATTTGCTAGGTTCTCAAACTTCCAAAATTCACAATCAAACCATGTCAAAGCCTATTCAAGTTCACCACAAAACACTACCAAATACTATACTTTACCTTTCCATCACAATCCAATCAATTCAACATCTAATTTAATCAAGTCATACACCACAAACTCAACAATTCCACAATTCCTACATCAAGACTCCAATATCACAATTTTAATACAATCCCACTACTCATAAGCATCACTAATTATACCTCAACATCAACATACAACATAGTTTATTATCCTTCCACACAATCATCATTATTCAACATCATCACAATCATTAAAATCATCATACATCATAATTATCAACAATCAATTTCAAACCTATCCTATGATCCACTAGCCTAAGTGTCCATAAATATTACATAATACATAGAGAAAACCAAAATCATACCTTGGCCGATTCTCAATATGTGCTATACACCAAATTTGTGTTTAAATCAAGCCTCCAATCACCAACAATTAATCCAAAGCTCCAATAATTCACAATTCAAGCTAGACATACATAATTTATCATAAATCCACACCTAGGGTCCAACAAATTTACAAATTCACAAGGTAAAGAGTTTTCTTACCTTCTCCGGGTGTTTGGCCATAAACCACCAATAGACCAACCTTAGATACCACCTAATCAACCAAAACACAAAAATTCACTCAGAACCAATAGCTACATTTTCGAATTTCTTAGGGCTGCAGAAAGGAGAAGATATTTTAAAATCTTACCAACACAATTCAAATGAAACTAACGGGCTTGGCGAGAGCTTCGCGTAGCTGTTGACGGCATTCAAATCGGAGTTTCGTAGCTCAAGTTATGGCCACCGGAAGTTGGTGGTGAATAGTAACACTCTCTTGTCCTCTCTTCTCACTTGCAGCTGTGTGTGTGTTATTTTGTCGAGTGAATGAGCTGAATGGGTTCATTTTAAGTGTATTTATATATTGGGCTTGGGCCCCAACTTTAGCTCGGTCCAACATGTTAGCATTTTTGGCCCGTTTGGTCCAATTTCGGGCCAAACCTTTAAAATTAGTGCCTGGTTTTCAACCTTAATTATTTTCCTAAGTTTTTCTACTGTTTTTATTTGTCTCACACAGTACCAAACAGTTTTAAGCCGATACTTCCCACTAACTTACTGGTACGCATTTTTACACAATTTTTCGCAAAAAATTACATTTTTTAACTCAGAAAAATCTACTGAGTCCAAATATCATAATCAAATTTTCTAATTAACATTCTAAATTTTTGGATCCTATTTTGGGCAATTAATTTAATTAATTAAGCGATTAATTAATCACGGTTCTTACATTCTTCCTACCAAATAAGAAATTTTGTCCCCAAAATTTAATGATTACCTGAGAATAGCTCGGGATAATCCTTTCGCATCTCTGACTCCAATTCCCAAGTATGCTCTTCCACTCCCGCTCTCTTCTAAGCAACTTTGACCAATTAAACTTCCTTTCCTCGCAATTTCTTTACATTAGTGTCGTCAATCCGCACTAGTGTTACTTGAAAGGTCAAGTTCTCCTTTAGCTCAACCGACTCAGGCTCTAACATATGAGCCGCATCCGACGTGTAATTATGGAGTTGTGACACATGTAATACATCATGTAAGTTAGACAAACGTGGCAGCAAAGCTACCTGATATGCCACCGCCCCGAATCGTCTCAAAATCTCAAACGGTCCTATATACCTCGGATTCAACTTCTTCATTTTAATCGCCATTCCAATCTTTTCTGTGGGCTCTGTGTAGTTAAAATCCTAGCTCAAATCTTTTTAATCTTTTCAGTAGTCTCTGCTACCAAATCAGAGCCTAACACACTTGATTCACCAGCTTCATATCAAGACAGTGGAGACTAACACTTTTGTCCATACAAAGCCTCATACGGAGCCATCCCAACGCTCGTATGAAAGCTGTTGTTGTACGCAAACTCCACTAATGGCATGTAACGGTCCTAACTTCCCGGTTGATCCAAGACACATGCCCTTAGCATATCCTCCTGATGAGCGGATAATTTATACGCTTTTTGGCACTGCTTTTAGTATGTTTTTAGTACATTTTAGTTAGTTTTTAGCATGTTTTTATTAGTTTTTATTTAAAATTCACTTTTCTGAGCTTTACTATGAGTTTGTGTGTTTTTTTGTGATTTCAGGTATTTTCTGGCTGAAATTGAGGGACCTGAGCAAAAATCTGATTCAGAGGCTGAAAAGGACTGCAGATGCTGTTGGATTCTGACCTTCTTGCACTCGAAGAGGATTTTCTGGAGCTATAGAAATCCAAATGGCGCGCTCTCAATTGCGTTGGAAAGTAGACATCCTGGGCTTTCCAGCAATGTATAATAGTTCATACTTTTCTTGAGATTTGATGGCCCAAACCGGCGTTGCAAATCAGCTTCAGAATTCCCGGCGTTTAACGCCAGAACTGGCACAAAATTGGAGTTAAACGCCCAAACTGGCACAAAATCTGGCGTTTAACTCCAAAAAAAGTCTCTACACATGAAAGCTTCAATTCTCATCCCAAGAACACACCAAGTGGACCCCGGAAGTGAATTTTTACGTCATTTACTCATTTCTGTATATCCTAGGTTACTAGTTCACTATTAATAGGACCTTTTGACGTTGTATCTCTACCTCATGACACATTACACATTTTTTATTGTATCTTCTATGGCATGAGTCTCTAAATCCCATGGTTGGGGGTGAGGAGCTCTGTTGTGTCTTGATGGATTAATGCAATTACTACTGTTTTTCATTCAATTACGCTTGCTTCCATTCTAAGATATCACTTGTTCCTCAACTTGATGAATGTGATGATCCGTGACACTCATCATCATTCTCACCTATGAACGTGTGCCTGACAACCACCTCCGTTCTACTTTAGATTGAGTGGATATCTCTTGGATTCTTTAACCAGAATCTTCGTGGTATAAGCTAGAATTGATGGCGGCATTCAAGAGAATCCGGAAGGTCTAAACCTTGTCTGTGGTATTCTGAGTAGGATTCAGGGATTGAATGACTGTGACGAGCTTCAAACTCGTGATTGTGGGGCGTTAGTGACAGACGCAAAAGAATCACTGGATTCTATTCCGACATGATCGAGAACCGACAGATGAATAGCCGTGCCGTGACAGAGCGCATTGAACATTTTCACTGAGAGGATGGGAGGTAGCCATTGACAACGGTGAAACCCTACATACAGCTTGCCATGGAAGGAACCTTGCGTGTTTGAAGAAGAAGACAGTAGGAAAGCAGAGATTCAGAAGATAGAGCATCTCCAAAGCCTCAACCTGTTCTCCATTACTGCAAACAAGTATTTATTTCATGTTCTTCTACTTTTCACAATTAAACCTGAGAATTATTGATATCCTGACTAAGAGTTACAAGATAACCATAGCTTGCTTCAAGCCGACAATCTCCGTGGGATCGACCCTTACTCACGTAAGGTATTACTTGGACGACCCAGTGCACTTGCTAGTTAGTTGTGCGGAATTGCAAAAGTGTGATTGCAATTTTGTGCACCAAGTTTTTGGTGCCGTTGCCGGGAATTGTTTGAGTTTGAACGACTGACGGTTTATCTTGTTGCTTAGATTAGGACTGTTTTATTTTTGTTAGTTTAGAGTCTTTTATTTGAGTTTAGTTTCATATTTTAAGTTTGGTGTCAATTGCATGCTTTTGTTTTCTTTTAATTTTTCGAATTTGCATGTTCTTAGTCCTTTCTTGATCTTTAAAAATTCTAAGTTTGGTGTCTTCTTTGTGTTTTCCTTTAGGTTTTCGAAAATTTGTGTTTGATTTTCTAAAAATTTTAAGTTTGGTGTCATTTTGTTGTTTTTCTCTTTCCTCATTTCAAAAATCAAATCTTCTTCAAAATAATTTTCAATCATATCTTTTCAATTGCTAATCCCAAAATCTTTTTAATTAATTAATTGATTTAGTTTTCAATTTGCTTTGATTTTATTTTCTCTTAGTTTTCGAAATTTTATTTTATTTTCCATTTGTTTTATTTTATTATTTTCAGTCATTTTAAAAGAAAATAATCTACTTGCAATCCATATCATCTCCCTTTCTCCATCATGGACCTAAGGGGAAGTGAGCAGTCCAGAAGGACTCTGGGGTCATATGCTAACCCCATTACAGCTGCATATGGGAGTAGCATCTGTATACCTCCCATTAAAGCAAGCAGCTTTGAGCTAAATCCTCAACTCATTATCATGGTGCAGCAAAATTGCCAGTATTCCGGTCTTCCACAGGAAGAACCTACTGAGTTTCTAGCACAGTTCTTACAAATTGTTGACACAGTACGTGATAAAGAGGTGGATCAGGATGTCTACAGATTATTACTGTTTCCATTTGTTGTAAAAGATCAAGCTAAGAGGTGGTTGAATAACCAACCCACAGCAAGTATAAAAATATGGAGACAGTTATCAGACAAATTCCTGAATCAATTTTACCCTCCAAAAAGGATGACACAGCTGAGGCTGGACATCCAAGGCTTTAAACAAGAGGATAATGAATCCCTTTATAATGCCTGGGAGAGGTACAGAGGTATGCTAAGGAAATGCCCCTCTAAAATGTTTTCAGAGTGGGTACAGTTAGACATCTTCTACTATGGGCTTACAGAAAAAGCTCAGATGTCTCTAGACCACTCAGCTGGTGGACCTATACATATGAGGAAGACGATTGAAGAGGCTCAAGAGCTCATAGATACGGTTGCTAAAAATCAACATCTATACTCAAGCAATGAGTCCTCTACAAAAGAAGAAGCTATGGCAGTAGCTACTGATCCTAATCCTCAAGAACAGATTGTTGAGCTTAATCAGCAATTACTCCTGATGACAAAACAGTTAGCAAAATTTAAAGAGATGCTCCAAGAAACTAAAATTGCTAACAAGAACATAAAATCACAATTGAATTAGACAAAACAGCAGTTATCTAAACAGATAACAGAAGAATGCCAAGCAGTTCAACTGAGGAGTGAGAAGACATTGAATAACACTGCTCAAAGTGGCAAAAAGCCAAGAAAGGAATAACTGACAGAGGATAACCAAACCGCTGCCCAAAATCCCTCTGAGGACAGTAAGAGCCCAGAGAGGAATACTCCTGGCGTTCAAACGCCAGAAAGGGGAGAAAAGTTGGCGTTAAACGCCCATTCTTCACCCAGTCCTGGCGTTCAAACGCCAATGAGGAATCAGACACCTGAGAGTGCTGATAGTAACCCCTCTAAAAAGGCTTCTTCAACCACCTCTGTAGGGAATAAACCTGCAGCAACTAAGGTTGAAGAATACAAAGCCAAGATGCCTTATCCTCAGAAACTCTTCCAAGCGGAACAGGATAAACAATTTGCCCGCTTTGCAGACTATCTAAGGACTCTTGAAATAAAGATTCCATTGACAGAGGCACTTGAGCAAATACCTTCTTATGCTAAGTTCATGAAAGAGATCTTAAGTCATAAGAAGGATTGGAGAGAAACTGAAAAAGTGTTTCTCACTGAAGAATGCAGTGCAGTCATTCTGAAAAGCTTACCAGAGAAGCTTCAAGATCCAGGAAGCTTTATGATACCATGCACATTAGAAGGTGCTTGTACCAAGACAGCCTTATGTGACCTTGGAGCAAGTATCAATCTAATACCTGCATCCACTATCAGAAAGCTTGGGTTGACTGAAGAAGTCAAACCAACCCGGATATGTCTCCAACTTGCTGATGGCTCCATTAAATATCCATCAGGCATAATTGAGGACAAGATTGTCAAGGTTGGGCCATTCGCCTTTCCAACTGACTTTGTAGTGCTGGAAATGGAGGAGCTCAAGAGTGCAACTCTCATCCTAGGAAGACCTTTCCTAGCAACTGGACGAACTCTTATTGATGTACAAAAAGGGGAAGTAACCCTGAGAGTCAATGAGGATGAGTTCAAGTTGAATGTTGTCAAAGCTATGCAGCATCCAGACACATCAAATGACTGCATGAGCACTGATATTATTGACTCTTTGGTGGAAGAGATCAATATGACTGAAAGTCTAGAATCAAAGCTAGAGGACATCTTCAAGGATGTCCAGCCTGATCAGGAGGAACCAGAGGAAATAAAAGAATTTTTGAAAATTCCTCAGGAAGAGAATAAGCCTCCCAAACCTGAGCTCAAACCACTACCACCATCCCTGAAGTATGCATTTCTGGGAGAGGGTGACACTTTTCCAGTGATCATAAGCTCTGCTTTAAATTCACAGGAAGAAGAAGCACTAATTCAAGTGCTAAGAACACACAAGACAACTCTTGGATGATCCATAAGTGATCTTAAGGGCATTAGCCCAGCAAGATGCATGCACAAGATCCTATTGGAGGATAATGCCAAACCAGTGGTTCAACCACAAAGGCGGCTAAATCCAGCCATGAAGGAGGTGGTGCAGAAAGAGGTCACTAAATTACTAGAGGCTGGGATTATTTATCCTATTTCTAATAGCTCCTGGGTGAGCCCTGTCCAAGTTGTCCCCAAGAAGGGAGGCATGACAGTGGTTCATAATGAAAAGAATGAACTAGTTCCTACAAGAACAGTTACAGGGTGGCGTATGTGTATTGATTACAGAAGGCTTAATACAGCCACCAGAAAGGATCATTTTCCTTTACCATTCATAGACCAAATGCTAGAAAGACTAGCTGGTCATGATTATTACTGCTTTTTGGATGGCTATTCAGGTTACAACCAAATTGCAGTAGATCCTCAGGACCAAGAGAAAACAGCATTCACCTGCCCTTCTAGCGTGTTTGCCTACAGAAGAATGCCTTTTGGTCTGTGTAATGCACCTGCAACTTTTCAGAGATGCATGCTATCCATTTTCTCTGATATGGTAGAGAAGTTCCTGGAAGTCTTCATGGATGACTTCTCAGTATATGGAGACTTATTCAGCTCCTGTCTTAATCATCTAGCACTTGTCCTGAAAAGGTGCCAAGAGACTAACCTGGTCTTAAACTGGGAGAAATGTCACTTTATGGTGACTGAAGGAATTGTCCTTGGGCACAAAATTTCAGGCAAGGGAATAGAGGTGGATCAAGCAAAGATATAAGTAATTGAAAAATTACCACCACCTGCCAATGTTAAGGCAATCAGAAGCTTTCTAGGGCATGCAGGATTTTACAGAAGGTTCATAAAGGACTTTTCAAAAATTGCAAAACCTCTAAGCAACCTGCTAGCTGCTGACACGCCATTTGTGTTTGACATAGAGTGTCTGCAGGCGTTTGAGACCCTGAAAGCCAAGCTGGTCACAACACCAGTCATCTCTGCACCAGATTGGACATTACCATTTGAACTAATGTGTGATGCCCGTGACCATGCCATTGGTGCAGTGTTGGGACAGAGGCACAACAAGCTTCTGCACGTCATTTATTATGCTAGCCGTGTTCTAAATGGCGCACAGAAGAATTACACAACCACAGAGAAAGAGTTACTTGCAGTGGTTTATGCCATTGACAAGTTTAGATCCTATTTAGTAGGGTCAAAAGCGATTGTGTACACTGACCATGCTGCTCTTAAATACTTACTCACAAAGTAGGATTCAAAACCCAGGCTCATAAGGTGGGTGTTGCTTCTGTAAGAGTTTGACATAGAAATAAGAGACAAAAAAGGGACGGAGAACCAGGTAGCTGATCATCTGTCCCGAATACAACCAGTAGCTGGGGCGTCCCTCCCTTCTACTGAGATCTCTGAGACCTTTCCAGATGAGCAACTCTTTGCCATTCAGGAAGCTTCATGGTTTGCAGACATTGCAAATTATAAAGCTGTGAGGTTCATACCCCAGGAGTATAGCAGGGTGCAAAGAAAGAAATTAATTTTTGATGCCAAGTACTACCTATGGGATGAGCCATATCACTTTAAGAGATGTGCAGACGGAATGATCCGCAGATGTGTACCTAGAGAAGAAGCACAAAAGATCCTATGGCATTGCCATGGATCACAGTATGGGGGACATTTTGGAAGTGAGCAAACAGCCACTAAGGTCCTCCAATGTGGCTTCTACTGGCCTACTCTCTATAGAGATGCCCGAGAGTTTGTGCGTAACTGTGACAGTTTCCAAAGAGCTGGTAACTTGCCTCATGGGTACACCATGCCTCAACAAGGGATCTTGGAGATTGAATTGTTTGATGTGTGGGGTATTGACTTCATGGGTCCGTTCCTACCATCATACTCAAACACTTACATTCTGGTGGCGGTGGACTATGTATCTAAATGGGTAGAAGCAATTGCCACACCCAATAATGATACTAAGACCGTGCTGAAATTCCTCTAGAAACACATCTTCAGCAGGTTTGGTGTTCCCAGAATACTAATCAGTGATGGGGGCACTCATTTCTGTAATAAACAGCTGTACTCTGCTATGGTCCGATATGGAATTAGCCACAAAGTAGCTACTCCGTACCATCCACAGACAAATGGAAAAGCTGAGGTCTCTAATAGAGAGCTAAAAAGAATCCTAGAACGGACTGTTATTGCCCGTAGAAAGGATTGGGCAAAGAGCTTAGATGATGCTCTGTGGGCATACAGAACAACATTCAAGACTCCTATAGGAACCTCTCCATACCAACTTGTGTATGGGAAGGCCTGTCATCTGCCCGTGGAACTGGAACATAAAGCCTACTGGGCAACCAGATTCCTAAACATAGATGCTAAGTTAGCTGGTGAAAAAAGATTACTCCAACTAAATGAGCTAGATGAATTTAGACTCAGTGCCTTTGAAAATGCAAAAATTTATAAGGAAAAGGCAAAGAAGTGGCATGACAAGAAGTTGTCATCCAGAGTCTTTAAGCCAGGACAAAAAGTTCTGCTCTTCAACTCTAGGCTCAGACTATTCCCAAGAAAACTTAAATCCCGGTGGAGGGGTCCGTATGTGATTACAGGAGTGTCACCATATGGATATGTTGAGCTTCAGGATATTGATTCTGATAAAAAGTTCATTGTTAATGGACAGAGGATCAAACATTATCTTGAAAGCAATTTTGAGCAAGAATGCTCAAAACTGAGGCTTGAATGAATCTCAGTAAAGGTCCAGCTAAAGACAATAAAGAAGCGCTTGCTGGGAGGGAACCCAGTCATTAGCAGGTTATCTGTTTTATGTAATAAAAGTTTGATACATATTCTCAAAGGGTGATCATCTAAATTGGAGGAATTCACAGAGTTACAGAAGGATTCAATGCAAAAAGCAGAGAAAAGGAGCTTGCAGGCGAAAAAATGCCAGTAAGGGGTACTCTGGGCGTTAAACGCTAGAATGGATACCATTCTGGGCGTTTAACGCCAGTAAAGGTACCATTTTGGGCGTTAAACGCCAGAATGGGCACCATTCTGGGCGTTTAATGCCAGGTGTGTAGCATCCTGGGCGTTTAGCAAAACGCCCAGTGATGAAGGGGTTTCTGGCATTTAACGCCAGCCAGGGTATCTGGCTGGGCGTTAAACGCCCATAATGGCCAACATTTGGGTGTTAAACGCCAGAATGGATACCATTCTGGGCATTTAATGCCAGATAGGTGGGGAACAGAGATTTTGCTTTCCACTTCAAATTTTTTCAAACTTTCTTCTTTTGATCCATAATTTTCTGCATAAACACATTTCAAACTTTCATCATTCACCTTCAAATTTCAAAAATTAAAATCATTCTTCAAATCTCTTTCAAATCCTTTCAAAATCTTCTTCAAAAACTCAAATATCTTCTCAAATCTCCTTCAAAATTTTCGAAATCTCTCCCCCTCCCTTATCAATATACGTTCGGCCATCCCCCTTCCCCCACCATTCGAATTTGCTCTCCTCCTCTCTCTCCTCTTTCCTTTCTTTTGCTTGAGGACAAGCAAACTTCTAAGTTTGGTGTGTTTTTCCGTGATCACTAAGCTAAGGCTCATCAAGATCATGGCTCCCAAAGGAAAATAAACCAATTCAAAAGGCAATAAAGAGAATGCTCCAAAGGATCTTTGGAGTCAAGAGAGGTTCTTAACCAAAGAACATGCAGACCATTACCACAAAATAATGGGTCTAAGGTCAGTGATCCCGGAAGTTAAATTTGATCTGAAAGAAGATGAATATCCGGAGATCCAAGAGCGAATTCGAAACAGAGGATGGGAAGTTCTAACCAACCCTGAGACAAAGGTTGGAAGAAACATGGTTCAGGAATTCTACTCAAATCTGTGGCTGAAAGATAAGCAGAGAATGACTGGAACTACTTTTCATACCTACAGAACCATGGTCAGAGGGAGAATTATTTACTTCCATCTGGACAAAATAAGAGAGGTCTTCAAATTGCCTCAACTACAAGATGATCCTGAATCTTTTAATAGGAGAATGGTGAGAGTAGATAAGGGGTTGGATCAAGTTCTAGAGGACATATGCCTCCTTGGAACCAAGTGGATGACCAATTCAAAAGGTGTCCCAAACCAACTCAAGAGGGGAGATCTCAAACCAGTTGCAAGAGGTTGATTAGACTTCATTGGGCGTTCTATTTTGCCCACTAGTAACCGTTCTGAGGTTACTATCAAGAGAGCAGTGATGATTCATTGCATTATGCTGGAAAAAGAAGTGGAGATTCATCATCTGATTACTTGTGAGATTTACACAATTGCAAACAAGAACTCCACTGAAGCCAAACTGGCTTACCCAAGCTTAATCTCTTTGCTATGTAAAGATGCTGGAGTAAGGATGGGAGTAGATGAATTCATCGCAATTGAACACCCAATCACCAAGAAGTCAATGGAAGGACAAATGCAAGATAACTCTATCAAAAGGAGGGTGCAGGAGTTCCTCCTTGAACTTCCTGAAATTGACTACTGGACCCGCCTAGAAGCATCTGTTGCCAAGCTGCAAGAAGCTATAGAACAAATTAAGGAAGAACAGCAGAATCAAAACTGCATGCTCTGCAAATTGCTGAAGGAACAAGAGAAGCAGGGGCGTGAGCTACAGGAGCTGAAGCACCAGAAGCTCTCCCTTGAAGGGTCAAATACCCCACAAGTTGAGGGAGCATCCACTTCTCAAGATCAAGGTTGTTGAGTCCTAACTCTGTGATAACCTCTATCATTAGGAGTCTATTTTAGAATCAATTAAAATTTTGTTTTCTATTACTATTAGTCCTATCTTATATCTATTTTTGAGTCTTGTTCTTAATTCATGATTAATAAAATTTAAGGTTCATGTCTTAAAGCTATGAATGTCCTATGAATCCATCACCTCTCTTAAATGAAAAATGCTTTAATCACAAAAGAACAAGAAGTACAGGATTTCGAATTCATCTCTGAAACTAGTTGAATTAGTTTGATGTGGTGACAATACTTTTTGTTTTTTGAATGAATGCTTGAACAGTGCATATGTCTTTTGAATTTATTGATTAAAGAATGTTAAACTTGATGGCTCTTGAAAGAATGATGAAAAAGGAGAAATGTTATTGAGGATCTGAAAAATCATCAAATTGATTCTTGAAGCAAGAAAAAGCAGTGAAAACAAAATTTTAGTAATCCAAGGCAAAAAGAGTGTGCTTAAGAACCCTGGACACCTCTAATTGGGAACTCTAGCAAAGCTGAGTCACAATCTGAAAAGGTTCACCCAGTTATGTGTCTGTGGCATATATGTATCCGGTGGTAATACTGGAAGACAGAGTGCTTTGGGCCACAACCAAGACTCATAAAGTAGCTATGTTCAAGAATCATCATACTTAACTAGGAGAATCAATAATACTATCTGAATTTTGAGTTCCTATAGATGCCAATCATTCTAAACTTCAAAGGATAAAGTGAGATGCCAAAACTATTCAGAAGCAAAAAGCTACTAGTCCCGCTCATCTAATTGGAGCTAAGTTTCTTTGATATTTTGGAGTCTATAGTATATTCTCTTCTTTTTAGTCTATTTGATTTTCAGTTGCTTGGGGACAAGCAACAATTTAAGTTTGTTGTTGTGATGAGCGGATAATTTATACACTTTTTAGCACTGCTTTTAGTATGTTTTTAGTACATTTTAGTTAGTTTTTAGCATATTTTTATTAGTTTTTATTTAAAATTCACTTTTCTGGGCTTTACTATGAGTTTGTGTGTTTTTCTGTGATTTCAGGTATTTTCTGGCTGAAATTGAGGGACCTGAGCAAAAATCTGATTCAGAGGCTGAAAAGGACTGCAGATGCTGTTGGATTCTGACCTCCTTGCACGCGAAGAGGATTTTCTGGAGCTACAGAGACTCCACTGGTGCGCTCTCAATTGCGTTGGAAAGTAGACATCCTGGGCTTTCCAGCAATGTATAATAGTCCATACTTTGCCCGAGATTTGATGGCTCAAACTGGTGTTGCAAATCAGCTTTAGAATTCTCGGCGTTTAACGCCGGAACTGGCACAAAAATTGGAGTTAAACGCCCAAACTGGCACAAAAGCTGGCGTTTAACTCCAGAAAAAGTCTCTACACATGAAAGCTTCAATGCTCAGCCCAAGCACACACCAAGTGGACCACGGAAGTGGATTTTTACGTCATTTACTCATTTCTATATATCCTAGGTTACTAGTTCACTATTAATAGGACCTTTTGACATTGTATCTCTACCTCATGACACATTACACGTTTCTTATTGTATCTTCTACGACATGAGTCTCTAAACCCCATGGTTGGGGGTGAGGAGCTCTGCTGTGTCTTGATGGATTAATGCAATTACTACTATTTTTCATTCAATTACGCTTGCTTCCATTCTAAGATATCACTTGTTCCTCAACTTGATGAATGTGATGATCCGTGACACTCATCATCATTCTCACCTATGAACGTGTGCCTGACAACCACCTCCGTTCTACTTTAGATTGAGTGGATATCTCTTGGATTCTTTAACAGAATCTTCGTGGTATAAGCTAGAATTGATGGCGGCATTCAAGAGAATCCGGAAGGTCTAAACCTTGTCTGTGGTATTCTGAGTAGGATTCAGGGATTGAATGACTGTGACGAGCTTCAAACTCGCGATTGTGGGGCGTTAGTGACAGACGCAAAAGAATCACTGGATTCTATTCCGACATGATCGAGAACCGACAGATGAATAGCCGTGCCGTGACAGAGCGCATTGAACATTTTCACTGAGAGGATGGGAGGTAGCCATTGACAACGGTGAAACCCTACATACAGCTTGCCATGGAAGGAACCTTGCGTGTTTGAAGAAGAAGACAGTAGGAAAGCAGAGATTCAGAAGATAGAGCATCTCCAAAGCCTCAACCTGTTCTCCATTACTGCAAACAAGTATTTATTTCATGTTCTTCTACTTTTCACAATTAAACCTGAGAATTATTGATATCCTGACTAAGAGTTACAAGATAACCATAGCTTGCTTCAAGCCGACAATCTCCGTGGGATCGACCCTTACTCACGTAAGGTATTACTTGGACGACCCAATGCACTTGCTGGTTAGTTGTGCGGAATCGCAAAAGTGTGATTTCAATTTCGTGCACCACCTCCAAAGTCTGAATAGTCCGTTCTGACTGTCCACCCGTTTGCGGATGATATGTCGTACAGAGACATAGTCTTGTACCAAAATCTCTTTAAAAAGCTCTCCAAAACCTTGATGTGAATCGGGTATCATAGTCCGACATTATGCTCAATGGCACACCGAGCAATCTTACAATCTCGGATAGGCATAAAGTGAGCATACTTGGTTAAGCGATCTACGATCACCCAAACCGCATCAAATTCCAACCTAGTCCTCAGTAAACCAATCACAAAAACCATCGCAATTCCTTCCCACTTCCACTGAGGAATCTCAAGTGGTTGTAACATTTTTGACGGTTTATGATGCTCTATCTTCACTTTCTAACACGTCAGACACTTAGACACAACTGTAGCTACATCAACCTTTATCCCAGGCTACCAGAACATCTCCTTTAGATCATAGTACATCTTCGTACTTCCTGGATGAATAGAAAACCCGTTGTTATAAGCTTCCGACAACAACTCTTGTTTCAGACTTCCGACATCCAGCACACAAATTCTCCTTTTATACCTCCATAACCTGTCCTCATCCTTAGTAAACTCTCCATGCCTCTTGTTACCAATCGGTTGGAACATCTTCTGAAGTTCTTTCTCATCTTGCTGAGCCCTCTTAATTTCTGACTTAAATGTACTCAAAATCTGCAACTGATTCAGACAAGCTATTCTGGCAAGTTCACCAATGTCCAAATTGAGGTCTGGAAACTTATCCACTAACTCCTCCTCTTTGATCGTCATCCAAGCGATCGTCAAGGACTTCCGACTCAATGCATCAGCTACAATGTTCGCCTTTCCGGGGTGATAACTCAGTTCAAAATCATAATCCTTTAGCAGCTCAATCCACCTCCTCTGACGCATATTGAGCTCTTTCTGATCAAAGATATACTTAAGACTCTTATGATCAGAAAAGACTTTAAAACTTACTCCTTACAAGTAATGCCTCTAAATCTTTAATGCAAACACAATCGCCTCTGATTCCAAGTCATGAGTTGGATAATTTACCTCATGTGGTCTCAGCTGACGTGATGCATAAGCCACTATATTCCAGTGTTGCATCAACACGCAACCCAAACCCTTCAACAAATCATCATAGTACACTTTAAACGGTTCATGTGGTTCCGGCAAAATCAAAACAGGTGCTGACATTAATTTCTCTTTCAAAGTCTGAAAACTTTCGTCACACTCAGACGTCCACACAAATGGTGTCTCTTTCCTTGTTAACTTAGTCATTGGTAATGCGATTTGAGAGAACCCGTGAATAAACCTTTTGTAATATCCAGCTAACCCTAAAAAGCTCCTAACCTCTGTTACTGTCGTCGATCTTTCCCATTCCATCACCACCTATACTTTCAAAGGATCTACGGCTATTCCACCTTTACTCACCACGTGACCTAAGAACTTAACTTCTTCCTTCCAAAACTCGTATTTGCACAACTTAGCATACAATTTTTGCTCCTTCAGGATTTGTAATACAATTCTCAAGTGCTCTTCATGCTCCTTCACCGTTTTAGAGTAAACCAGGATGTCGTTTATGAATACTACCACGAATTTATCCAAAAAGGGATGAAATAATCTATTCATGTAATCCATGAACAAAGCAGGTACATTCGTCAACCCAAAGGACATCACCGCAAACTCGTAGTATCCATAGCGTGTCCTAAACGCAATTTTTGGAATGTCATCCTCCTTCACTCTTATCTGATGGTAACCGAATCTCAAATCAATCTTTGAAAACACCCCCACTCCTTGCAATTGATCCATTAAGTCATCTATCCTCGGCAACGGATACTTGTTCTTTATAGTCACTTTGTTCAACTGTCGGTAATCCACACAAAGTCTCATTCCCCCATCTTTCTTCTTTACCAAAAAAACTGACGCTCCCCACGAAGACACACTTGGTCGAATGAACCTCTTGTTCAGAAGCTCTTCCAACCGAGTCTTAAGTTTAGCCATCTCTATCGGAGCCATTCGGTACGGTGCAATCGACACTGGTCTAGCTCCCAACACTAGGTCATTAGCAAACTCAATCTCCTTTTGAGATGAGAATTCGGGAATATCTTTCGGGAACACTTCAGGAAAGTCTCTAACTACCGGAATCTAATCAAATTTCTGTTCGTCACCTAAGGTATTTGCAGCCAACAATATATAACCCTGACACTCTTTTCCACTACAGTTCACCAAAACAGAGTTAAGGTAATAACCCTCAGCTATCACTGCACCTCATTCTCTTTCCGGCATAAACCGAATCGATCGTTCAAAGAAATCCAACAATACCCGATTCTTGGATATCCAATCAAATCCCAAAATCATCTCCAACTAAACCATTGTCAAACAATTAAGTCAAGAACAAATTCTCTATCCTCAAGCTTGAAAGATACTTGCCTACAACTTGACCTAGTCACAACCGTCTGATATGGGGTATGCACATGCAAATCAAATGATAATTCTGACACTTTCAATCCTAGTTCCTCAACTTTATCAAATGCAATAAACAAATGTGAATCTCCAGTATCATATAATGCAACCAATATTTTCTCACCAAATAAATAGTTACCTCTCATCAATGGATTCGACTTTGTAGCATCCTGGGCGTTCACACTAAACACCCAACCTTGCTGGTTCTAGCTCGCATTTGGAGTCCTCCTACAAGGGCAATCCTTCGCCATGTGTCCAGGCAATACACATGTAAAACACCCACCTATACCCAGCTTGCACGAATCATAAGGATAAAAATGCCCACAATGGTTATAAATTGAATCTGGAGAAGCCTTACTCTGATTACCTCTCCCTCTGGCCAGGTGGTACTAATCATAGTTGTTCTGCCTAAAGCCCCCTTGACTTTGAGGTGCATGTCCTCCTCTCTTGAAGTTCTAAGCTCTTGGTTGAAAGTACTTTCCTAACCCACGGTTGTTGTTTCCCTTACGAGTATCTCTTGATGAAGCCACTTTCTTCACATACTCTTCCACACCTCTTGCCTTATTCACAACCTCGAAAAAGATCCGAATCTCCAAAGGAGCCACAACAGTCATAATAGTATCCCTCAAGCCTCCTTGGTATTTGATACACTTCCAGCTCTCATAGGACTTCGGGGCACCCTGACATACCCTAGAGAACCTACAAAGCTCCTCAAACCGACTAGTGTAATCGGCCACAGACAATGAGCCATGCTTGAGCTGCATAAGCTCCAACTCCCTCGCTTCTCTTACAGATTCAGGAAAGTATTTCTTGTAGAAAGCCGTCTGGAATACATCCCAAGGAATGTCAGCATTCTGAAGCTGCAATAATCAGCATTCTCCTTGCCACTAGTGTTGGGCCTCTCCTAATAGTTGGTACGTCGTAAACTCCACAAATTGGTTGTTCGAAACACGCTGGGCTTGTAACGTACGCTCCATAGCTTGGAACCAATTATCCGCTTTAGTAGGGTTGGTCGAACCCCTAAAAGTCGGTGGATGAACCTTGAGAAACGAAGCTAAGGTCATTGGAGCACCTCCTAAGTCATTACCGTCTCCTTCCCCATTTCTATTTCCATCCCTATTTTTGTTTCTGTTTTTTGCTGGTTCACCCAATCTCTGTACAACTTGCAAAGTCACAGCAGCATTCGCTTTCATAGTATTAGCCAAGTTGGCCATCACTGCCATAAACTCGGCATGGTTGTCGACTGGTCAGTCATTTCCAGTTTCTCCCCGTGTACGTGTATGACCTCGTCCGTGAGTAGCCATTAAGGTTCTGTCTACACCAAATAGCCGATATCAAGGTGACCAGTCTCAATATCAAAAGCTTAGCTTCAATTATCCCAAAAAGGCACTCACAAACAAGCATGCTATGCATATATAAAAAAAATAACCTAAATAGCATGAAAGAAAAAAATAAAGAGCATGCAATGAAGCACAATCGTTCCATCCCTTAAGCTTATAAGGATGAACTGCTCTGATACCACTAAATGTGACACCCTAATTGCCCTAAGCCTTACTGATGAGCGGATCATTTATACGCTTTTTGGCATTGTTTTTATATAGTTTTTAGTATGATTTAGTTAGTTTTTAGTATATTTTTATTATTTTTTAAGAAAAATTCACATTTATGGACTTTACTATGAGTTTGTGTATTTTTCTGTGATTTCAGGTATTTTCTGGCTGAAATTGAGGGACCTGAGCAAAAATCTGATTCAGAGGCTGACAAAGGACTGTAGATGCTGTTGGATTCTGATCTCCCTGTACTCGAAGTGGATTTTCTGGAGCTACAGAACTCCAAATGGCACGCTCTCAATTGCGTTGAAAAGTAGACATTCAGGGCTTTTCAGAAATATATAATAGTTCATACTTTGCGCGAGTTTTGATGACATAAAATGGCGTCAAAACGCCAGCTCTCTGCCCCTTTCTGGCGTCAAAACGCTAGAATTGGCATAAAAGTTGGAGTTAAACACCCAAATTGGCACCAAAGCTGGTGTTTAATTCCAAGGAAGACCTCTACACGTGTAAAGCTCAATGCTCAACCCAAGCACACACCAAGTGGGCCCCAGAAGTGGATTTCTGCATCATTCACTTATTTCTGTAAACCCTAGTAGCTAGTTTTCTTATAAATAGGACCTTTTACTATTGTATTTTTATCTTGGGATATTTGGATTATCATTTGATCCCTTGATCACGTTTTGGATGCTGGCCTCACGGCCATGCCTAGACCTTCATCACTTATGTATTTTCAATGGTGGAGTTTCTACACACCATAGATTAAGGTGTGGAGCTCTGCTGTTCCTCGAGTATTAATGCAATTACTACTATTTTCTATTCAATTCAAGCTTATTCTTGTTCTAAGATATTCACTCGCACTTCAACCTGATGAATGTGATGATCCGTGACACTCATAATCATTCTCACCTATGAGCACGTGACTGACAACCACTTCCGTTCTACTTAAGATTGAGCGTGTATCTCTTAGCCTCCATTTTGAAAGATCAGAGTCTTCGTGGTATAAGCTAGAATTATTGGCGGCCATTCTTGAGATCTGGAAAGTCTAAACCTTATCTATGGTATTCCGAGTAGGATCTGGGATGGGATGACTGTGACGAGCTTCAAACTCGCGAGTGTTGGGCGTAGTGACAAACGCAAAAGGATCACTGGATCCTATTCCAACATGATCGAGAACTGACAGATGACTAGCAGTGCGGTGACAGCGCATTTAGACCATTTTCACTGAGAGGACGGGAAGTAGCCATTGACAACGGTGATGCCCAACATACAACTTGCCATGAAAAGGAGTATGAAGGATTGGATGAATGCAGTAGGAAAGCAGAGATTCAAGAGGGATGAAGCATCTCCATACGCTTATCTGAAATTCTCACTAATGAATTACATAAGTATCTCTATTTTTACTTTATGTTTTATTTATATTTTTAATTATTAAATCTCCATAACCATTTGAATCCACCTGACTGAGATTTACAAGATGACCATAGCTTGCTTCAAGCCGACAATCTCCGTGGGATCGACCCTTACTCACGTAAGGTTTATTACTTGGACGACCTAGTGCACTTGCTGGTTAGTTGTGCGAAGTTGTGAAAAAGAGTTGAGATTACAATTGTGCGTACCAAGTTGTTGGCGCCATTGTGTATCACAATTTTGTGCACCATGTTTTTGGCGCCGTTGCCGGGGATTGTTCGAGTTTGGACAATTGACGGTTCATCTTGTTGCTCAGATTAGGTAACTTTTATTTTCTTTTCAAAAATCTTTCAAAAAGTTTTCTTCTTTTTTTGTTTTTTCAAAATAATTTTTGAAAAATTCAAAAAAAATTAATAAAATCATAAAAACTCAAAAATATTTCATGGTTCTTGTTTGAATCTAGGGCCAAATTTTAAGTTTGGTGTCAATTGCATGATTTTAATTGTCTTGCAATTTTCGAAACACATGCATTGTGTTCTTGATGATCTTCAAGTCGTTCTTGATGAATTGCCTTGTTTGATCTTCATGATTTATTGATTTGCACTGCATGATGTTCTACATATGCATTCTTGTATTCATATGGTCAAAACATGAGAAAGTTCTAAGTTTGGCGTCCTACATGTTTTCTTTCATTTAGAAAACTGAGTTCTTGATGTTCATCTTGATCTTCAAGATTGTTCTTGGTGTTCATCTTGACGTTCATAATGTTCTTGCATATATCTTATGTTTTGATCCAAGAATTATATGTTTTGACTCATTTTGTTATTTTTCAAAATTGAAAACATCTCTTCTTGAATAAAGGATTTAGCAAAATGAAGATCCAAGAACATAAAGCAGAGGAATTACAGAGAAGAAGCTGGGCGTTCAAAATGCCCAGTAAAGAAGGAAAACTAGCGTTTAAACGCCAGCCAGGGTACCTGGCTGGGCGTTTAAACGCCCAAACCATGCAGCAATTAGGCGTTAAAGGCCCAAAACATGCAGCTCCTGGGCGTTTAATGCCAGGATGACACAAGACGAGGAATTTAGTTTTCAAATCAAATCTTTTTTAAATCTTCATATTTTTTTCAAAATCAAATCTTTTTCAAATCAAATATTTTCAATCATATCTTTTTCAAAATCATATCTTTTCAAACATATCTTTTTCAAAAATCAAATCTTTCCCTCATATTTTCAAAAATCTTGATTAAAAATTTTCAAGCTTGTTACTTTCTTGTTAAGAAAGGTTCAATCTTTAAATTCTAGAATCATATCTTTAGTTTCTTGTTAGTCAAGTCATCAACTTCAATTTTCAAAATCAAATCTTTTTAAAATTTCTTTTTCAAATCTTTTTCAAAATAAATTTCAATCATATCTTTTTAATCATATCTTTTTCAAATCATATCTTTTTCAAAAATTTGATTTCAAAAATATTTTCTAAACTTCCTATCTTTTCAAAATTGATTTTCAAATCTTTTTCAACTAACTAATTGATTTTTTTGTTTGTTTTATTATTCCTTATCTTTTTCAAAACCACAACCAATTTTTCAAAAATTTATTTTAAATTTTATTCTTTTTATTTTCGAAAATTCTTCCCCCTTTCTTATCTTTTTCTATTTAAACACTAACATTCCTCCTCCATTCTCAATTCGAACTCCATCTCTCTTTGTGTGTTCAGATTCTTCCTTACCTACCTCATCCTTCCATTCTTGTTTTCCTCTGACACCTCAAGGGATCTCTATACTGTGACATAGAGGATTCCATATTTTTTTTGTTTTCTTCTTTTTCAGATGAGCAGGAACAAAGATAAAGGCATACTTGTTGAAGCTGATCCTGAACCTGAAAGGACTCTGAAGAGGAAGCTAAGGGCAGCTAAAGCACAAAACTCTGAAGAGGACCTCACTAAAAATTTTTAAAAAGGAAGCAGCAAAAGAAACAATTATGGCCGAACCAAACAACAATGCAAGGAAGATGCTTGGTGATTTTACTACACCAACTTCCAACTTTTATGGAAGAAGCATCTCAATCCCTGCCATAGGAGCAAAAAATTTTGAGCTAAAGCTTCAATTAGTTTCTCTACTGCAACAGAACTGCAAGTTTCATGGACTTCCATCAGAAGACCCTTATCAGTTTTTAACTGAGTTCTTGCAGATCTGTGATACTATTAAGACCAATGGAGTTGAACCTGAAGTCTACAAGCTTATGCTTTTCCCTTTTGCTGTAAGAGACAGAGCTCGAACATGGTTGGACTTACAACCTAGAGATAGCCTGGAGTCTTAGGATAAGCTGGTCACGGCTTTCTTAGCTAAGTTCTTTCCTCCTCAAAAGCTGAGCAAGATTAGAGTGGATGTTCAGACCTTCAGATAAAAAGATGGTGAGTCCCTCTATGAAGCTTGGGAAAGATACAAGCAACTGACCAAAAAGTGTCCTTCTGACATGCTTTCAGAATGGACCACATTAGGTATATTCTATGATGGTCTGTCTGAATTTTCCAAGATGTCACTGGACCACTCTGCAGGTGGATCCATTCACCTAAAAAAATGCCTGCAGAAGCTCAGGAACTTATTGAAATAGTTGCAAATAACCAGTTCATGTATACTTCTGAGAGGAATTCTGTGAGTAATGGGATGCCTCAAAAGAGAGGAGTTCTTGAAATTGATGCTCTGAATGCCATACTAGCTCAGAACAAAATATTGACCCAACAAGTCAATATGATCTCTCAGAGTCTGAATGGATTGCAAAATGCATCCAACAGTACTAAAGAAGCATCTTCTGAAGAAGAAGCTTATGATCCTGAGAACCATGCAATGGCAGAGGTGAATTACATGGGTGAAGCCTTTGGCAACACCTATAATCCTT
This sequence comes from Arachis stenosperma, assembly GCF_014773155.1. Taxonomy (NCBI): domain Eukaryota; kingdom Viridiplantae; phylum Streptophyta; class Magnoliopsida; order Fabales; family Fabaceae; genus Arachis; species Arachis stenosperma. Next base: position 110,261,665 of record NC_080377.1, read on the forward strand.
CATGGAAAAATCATCCAAATTTTTCATGGAAGGATCAACAGAAGCAAGGCTTCAATATTAACAATGGTGGAAGAAATAGGTTTAGCAATAGCAAACCTTTCCCATCATCATCTCAGCAACAGACAGAGCATTCTAAGCAGAATCCTTTTAGCTTAGCAAACATAGTCTCTGATCTATCTAAGGCCACTCTTAGTTTCATGACTGAAACAACATCCTCCATTATAAATTTGGCGGCACAAATGGGCCAGCTGAGTAAAAGGGTTACTGAAACTCCTCCTAGCACTCTCCCAAGCAATACAGAAGAGAATCCCAAAGGAGAGTGCAAGGCCATTGATATAACCAACACGGCCAAAACCTTAGAGGAGGAGGAGGATGTGAATCCAATTGAGGAAGACCTTAGGGGACGTCCAATAGTCAGTACGGAATACCCTAATGAGGAACCAAAGGAATCTGAGGCTCATACAAAGACCATAGAGATTCTCTTGGACCTCCTTTTACCATTCATAAGCTCTGATGACTATTCATCTTCTGAAGAGGATGAAGACATTGTTGAAGGGCAAGTTGCCCAATATTTAGGAGCAATCATGAAGCTGAATGCCAAGTTGTTTGGTAATGAGACTTGGGAGGAAGAGCCTCCCTTGCTCACCAATGAACTGAATACATTGGTTCAGCAAAATTTACCTTAAAAGAAACAGGATCCTGGTAAATTCTTAATACCCTGTACCATAGGCACCATGACCTTTGAAAAAGCTATGTGTGACCTGGGGTTAAGGATAAACATGATGCCCATCTCTGTAATAGAGAGACTGGGAATCTATGAGGTACAGGCTGCCAAATTTTCATTGGAGATGGCAGATAAATCTATGAAAAAGGCTTATGGACTAGTAGAGGACGTGCTAGTGAAGGTTGAAGGCCTTTACTTCCCTGTTGATTTCATAATCCTAGACACTAGGAGGGATGAGGATGAATCCATCATCCTTGGAAGACCCTTCCTAGCCACAGCAAGAGCTATAATTGATGTTGACAGAGGAGAGTTGATCCTTCATGTGAATGAAGAATGCCTTGTAATAAAGACTCAAGGTTCTCCATCTGTAACCATGGAGAGTAAGCATGAAGAGCTTCTACCAATACAGAGTCAAACAGAGCCCCCACATTCAAACTCTAAGTTTGGTGTTGGAAAGCCACAGCCAAACTCTAAGTTTGGTGTTGAGAGATCTCAACCATACTCTGATCATCTGTGAGGCTCCATGAGAGCTCACTGTCAAGCTATTGACATTAAATAAGCGCTTATTGGGAGGCAACCCAATTTTATTTTATTTTTATCTATATTATTTTGTTTTCTTTTAGGTTGATGATCATGTGAAGTCACAAAGACAATTACAAAAATAAAGAAAAAAAAATAAAAAACAGCATTAAAAATAGCACACCTTGGAGGAAGGACTTACTGGCGTTTAAACGCCAGTAAGGGTAGCAAAATGGGCGTTTAAACGCCCAATCTGGTACCTTTCTGGATGTTTAAACACCAGAATAGGACACCAGACTGGCGTTTACACGCCAAAGCAGGGCAACAAGCTGGCGTTTAGACGCCAGAACAGGAAGGAAAGCTGGCCTTTAAACGCCAGAACAGGGCAGCAAACTGGCGTTTAAATGCCATAATTGCACTCTAAGGCGTTCTAAACACCCAATTGGAGCAGGGATGAAGAATTCCTTTACCCCTCAGGATCTATGGACCCCACAGGATCCCCACCAACTTCAACTCACTCTCTCTCCTCTTCACACCTTTCTATAACACTCTTCCCCAAATACCCTTCACCAATCACCTCCATATCTCTTCCCCAAATACCCTTCACCAATCACTTCCTTAACTCTTCCCCAAAAACCCCACCCACCTTCAAAATTCAAAACCATTTCCCTTCCAAACCCACCCAACAGTTTCAGCCACTACCCCCTTTTCCCTATAAATACCCCCCTTCACTCCTTCATTTTCACACATCACAACCACCTTCTTCTACCCTTGGTCGAACCCTATACACCCTCCATCTCCTCTATTTTCTTTTTCTTCTACATCTTTCTTTCTTCTTTTGCTCGGGGACGAGCAAATATCTTAAGTTTGGTGTGGTAAAAGCATTGCTTTTTGTTTTTCCATAACCATTTATGGCACCTAAGGCCAGAGAAACCTCTAAAAAGAGGAAAGGAAAGGCAACTGCCTCCACCGCTGAGTCATGGGAGATGAAGAGATTCATCTCAAGGGTCCATAGCTCAGTAGTAGAGCATTTGACTGCATATCAAGAGAGCCCACTCATGGACCTCAATAAGAGCATGAGGAATTCCCTCATCAAGAAATCCCTGAGATGTCTCAAGGGATGCAATTTCCTCCACACAATTATTGGGAGCAACTCAACACTTCTTTAGAAAGCTTGAGTTACAACATGGACCAATTAAAGGTGGAACACCAAGAGCACTCCATCATTCTCCATGAGATTAGAGAAGATCAAAGAGTTATGAGGGAGGAGCAACAAAGGCAAGGAAGAGACATAGAGGAGCTCAAGAGCACCATTGGACCTTCAAGAGGAAGACGTCACCCTCACTAAGGTGGACTCATTCCTTAATCTCCTTGTCTATTTATTTTTCTGTTTTTGATTTGTATGTTGTAGGTTCTATCTATGTTTGTGTCTTCACTACATGATCATTAGTGTCTAGTGTCTATGTCTTAAAGCTATGAATAACTCCATGAATCCTTCACCTCTCTTAAATGAAAAATGTGCTTAATTACAAAAGAACAAGAAGTACTTGGATTTCAAATTTTATCTTGAAACTAGTTTAATTATTTTGATGTGGTTGCAATACTTTTTGTTCTCTGAATGAATGCTTGAACAGTGCATATTTTTTATCTTGTTGTTTATGAATGTTAAAGTTGTTAGCTCTTGAAAGAATGCTGAACAAAGAGAAATGTTATTGATAATTGATGAGCGGATAATTTATACGCTTTTTGGCATTGTTTTTAGGTAGTTTTTAGTAAGTTCAAGCTACTTTTAGGGATGTTTCATTAGTTTTTATGTTAAATTCACATTTCTGGATTTTACTATGAGTTTGTGTGTTTTTCTATGATTTCAGGTAATTTCTGGCTGAAATTGAGGGACTTGAGCAAAACTCTGAAAAAGGCTGACAAAAGGACTGCTGATGCTGTTGGAATCTGACCTCCCTACACTCGAAATGGATTCTCTGGAGCTACAGAACTTCAAATGTCGCGCTCTCAACGGCGTTGGAAAGTAGACATCCATAGCTTTCCAGCAATATATAATAGTCCATACTTTATTCGGAAATTAATGACGTAACTTGGCGTTGAACGCCAAATACATGCTGCTGTCTGGAGTTAAACGCCAGAAACACGTCATGATCCGGAGTTGAACGCCCAAAACACGTCATAACTTGGAGTTCAACTCCAATAAAAGCCTCAGCTCGTGGATAGATCAAGCTCAGCCCAAACATACACCAAGTGGGCCTCGGAAGTGGATTTATGCATCAATTACTTACTCATGTAAACCCTAGGAGCTAGTTTATTATAAATAGAACTTTTTACTATCATAATCCTAAATCCTGGATTGTAATTTGAATCCTGTGATCACGTTTTAGGGGGCTGGCCATTCAGCCATGCCTGGACCTTTCACTTATGTATTTTCAACGGTGGAGTTTCTGCACACCATAGATTAAGGGTGTGGAGCTCTGCTGTACCTCAAGTTTCAATACAATTACTATTACTTTCTATTCAATTCTCTTTTATTCTTATTCCAAGATATACGTTGCACTTCAACTTGATGAATGTGATGATCCGTGACACTCATCATCATTCTCACCTATGAACGCGCGTGATTGACAACCACTTCCATTCTACTTTAGGCAGGGTGCATATCTCTTAGATTCCCCAACAGAATCTTCGTGGTATAAGTTAGATAGATGGCGGCATTCATGAGGATCCGGAAAGTCTAAACCTTGTCTATGATATTCCGAGTAGGATTTTGGGATTGAATGACTGTGACGAGCTTCAAACTCCTGAAGGCTGGGCGTGATGACAAACGCAAAAGAATCAAGGGATTCTATTCCAACCTGATTGAGAACCGACAGATGATTAGCTGTGTTGTGACAGAGCATAGGAACGTTTTCACTGAGAGGATGGGATGTAGCCATTGACAACGGTGATGCCCTACATACAGCTTGCCAGGGAAAGAAGTAAGAAGGATTGGATGAAAGCAATCAGAAAGTAGAGATTCGAAAGGATTCTAGCATCTCCACACGCCTATCTGAAATTCCCACTATTGATTTACATAAGTATTTCTATCCCTTTTATTTTCTTTTTATTATTAGTTTTCGAACTCATCATAAACCAATTTAATCTGCCTAACTGAGATTTACAAGGTGACCATAGCTTGCTTCATACCAACAATCTCTGTGGGATCGACCCTTACTCACGTAAGGTATTACTTGGATGACCCAGTACACTTGCTGGTTAAGTTGAACGGAGTTGTGTCCACACATAGCCAATAGCCATTAAATAAATCTCATGCAAATACAAAGAGGGTCACAATTTTGTCCACCAAGTTTTTGGCGCCGTTGCCGGGGATTGTTCGAGTATGGACAACTGACGGTTCATCTTGTTGCTCAGATTAGGTAATTTTCTTTTCAAAATTTTTTCTTTTATTTTTCGTTTTTCCAAAAAAAAAATATTTTCGAAAGAAAAAAATTAATTAATAAAAATCCAAAAAAAAATCATAAAATCATAAAAAATCAAAAAAGAATTTTGTGTTTCTTGTTTGAGTCTTGAGTAAAATTTTAAGTTTGGTGTCAATTGCATGCTTCAAAAATTTTTCTTGCATTTTTCGAAAATTTCATGCATTCATAGAGTTCTTCATGATCTTCAAGTTGTTCTTGATAAGTCTTCTTGTTTGATCTTGATGTTTTCTTATTTTGTGTTGTTTGTTGTTTTTCATATGCATTTTTCGTTTGTTAGAGTCCATGCATTAAAGATTTCTAAGTTTGGTGTCTTGCATGTTTTCTTTGCATAAAAAAAAAATTTCAAAATTATGTTCTTGATGTTCATCATGATCTTCAAAGTGTTCTTGGTGTTCATCTTGACATTCATAGCATTCTTGCATGCATTCATTGTTTTGATCTAAAAATTTCATGCATTGAGTATTTTTGTTGTTTTTCTCTCTCATAATTAAAAATTCAAAAATAAAAAAATATCTTTCCCTTATTTCCCTCCAAATTTTCGAAATTTTGGGTTGACTTGGTCAAAAATTTTTAAAATTAGTTGTTTCTTACAAGTCAAGTCAAAAATTTCAATTTTAAAAATCTTATCTTTTCAAAATCTTTTTCAAAAATTATATCTTTTTCATTTTTTTTCTATTTTTCGAAAATTTCAAAAATCTTTTTCAAAATATTTTTCAAAATCTTTTTCTTATCTTTATATCATATTTTCGAAAATTCACCAACAATTAATGTGATTGATTCAAAAATTTGAAGTTTGTTACTTGCTTGTTAAGAAAGGTTCAATCTTTAAGTTCTAGAATCTTATCTTGTAGTTTCTTGTTAGTGAAGTAAGTAATCTCAAATTTTTAAAATTAAATCTTTTTATCTCTTATCTTTTTCAAAAATTTTATCTTTTTCAAAAATTTGATTTCAAAATACCTTATCTAACTTCTTATCTTCTTATCTTTTTAAAATTTGATTTCAAATCTTTTTCAATCAACTAACTAACTTTTTGTTTGTTTCTTATCTTTTTCAAAACCACCTAACTACTTTTCCCTCTTCAATTTTCGAAAATATCTCTCTCTTTTTCAAAAATTCTTTTTAATTAACTAAATGTTTCATGTTTTAATTTTAATTACATTTATCTCTAATTTTCGAAAATCACTAATCCCTTTTTAAAAATTATTTTCGAAATTTCCCTTCTCTTTTCTTATTCTATTTAATTATTTATTTACTAACACTTCTCTTCACCTCTCTTCATCTAAAAATCCGAACCCAATATATCCCTTGTGTTTGGATTCTTCACTTTTATTTCTTCTACCCCCTTCTTTTTCTACTAACATAAAGGAATCTCTATACTGTGACATAGAGGATTCCTCTTCTTTTCTTATTTTCTTCTCTTTCATATGAGCAGGAACAAGGAAAAAGGCACTCTTGTTGAAATTGATCCAGAACCTGAAAGGACTTTGAAGAGGAAACTAAGAGAAGCTAAATTACAACAATCAAAAAGTAACCTTTCAGAAAATTTCGAACAAGAGAAGGAGATGGCAGCCGAACCCAATAATAATAATGCAAGGAGAATGGTTGGTGACTTCACAAAGCCAACGTCCAAGTTTGATGCAAGAAGCATCTCCATTCCTGCTATTGGAGCCAATAACTTTGAGCTGAAACCTCAGCTAGTTGCCTTAATGCAACAAAACTGCAAGTTTTATGGACTTCCATCTGAAGATCTTTATCAGTTTTTAACTGAGTTCTTGCAGATCTGTGAGACTGTAAAGACGAATGGAGTTGATCCTGAAGTCTACAGACTTATGCTTTTCCCTTTTGCTGTAAGAGACAGAGCTAGAATATGGTTGGATTCACAACCTAAGGATAGCCTGGACTCCTGGGATAAGCTGGTCACTGCCTTCTTGGATAAATTCTTTCCTCCTCAAAAGCTGAGCAAGCTGAGAGTGGATGTTCAAACCTTCAAACAAAAAGATGGTGAATCCCTCTATGAAGCTTGGGAAAGATACAAGCAGCTGACCAAAAGATGTCCATCTGACATGTTTTCAGAATGGACCATATTAGATATATTCTATTATGGTCTATCTGAATTTTCGAAAATGTCATTGGACCATTCTGCAGGTGGATCTATTCACCTAAAGAAAACGCCTGAAGAGGCTCAAGAACTCATTGACATGGTTGCAAATAACCAGTTCATGTACACTTCTGAGAGGAATTCCGTGAATAATGGGATACCTCAGAAGAAAGGAGTTCTTGAAATTGATGCTCTGAATGCCATATTGGCTCAGAACAAAGTGTTGACTCAACAAGTCAACATGATCTCTCAAAATCTGAATGGATGGCAACATGCATCCAACAGTACTAAAGAGGCAGCTTCTGAAGAAGCTTATGATCCTGAGAACCTTGCCATGGCAAAGGTTAATTACATGGGTGAACCTTATGGAAACACCTATAACTCATCATGGAGAAATCATCCAAATTTCTCATGGAAGGATCAACAAAATCCTCAACAAGGCTTTAACAATGGTGGACGCAATAGGCTGAGCAATAACAAGCCTTTTCCATCATCTTCTCAGCAACAGACAGAGAATTCTGAACAAAACACTTCTAATTTAGCCAATCTAGTCTCTGATCTGTCAAAGGCCACTTTCAGTTTCATGAGTGAAACAAGATCCTCCATCAGAAATCTGGAGGCACAAGTGGGCCAGCTGAGTAAGAAAGTCATTGAAACTCTTCCCAATATTCTCCCAAGCAATACAGAAGAGAATCCAAAAGGAGAGTACAAGGCCATTGATATAATCAATATGGTCGAATGCACAAGGGAGGAGGAGGACGAAAATCCTAGTGAGGAAGACCTCCTGGGACGTCCCTCAAGCAAGAAGGAGTTTCCTATTAAGGATCCACAGGAATCTGAGGCTCATATAGAGACCATAGAGATTCCATTAAATCTCCTTCTGCCATTCATGAGCTCTGAAGACTATTCTTCCTCTGAAGAGGATGAAGATGTGACTGGAGAGCAAGTTGCTCAATATTTAGGAGCTATCATGAAGCTGAATGCCAAGTTGTTTGGTAATGAGACTGGGGAAAGTGAACCTCCCTTGCTCATTGGTGAACTAAACACCTGGATTCAAAGAATTTTACCTCAAAAGAGACAAGATCCCGGCAAGTTCTTAATGCCTTGTACCATAGGCACCATGATCTTTGAAAAAGCTCTATGTGATCTGGGGTCAGGGATAAATCTTATGCCACTCTCTGTAATGGAGAAGCTGGGGATCATTGAGGTACAACCTGCCCTGTTCTCATTACAATTGGCAGACAAGTCATTGAGACAAGCTTATGGAACAGTAGAGGACGTGTTAGTAAAGGTTGAAGGCCTTTACATCCCTGCTGATTTCATAATCTTAGACACTAGGAAGGAAGAGGATGAATGCATCATCCTTGGAAGACCTTTCCTAGCCACAGCAGGAGCTGTGATAGATGTCAACAGAGGTGAATTAGTCCTTCAATTGAATGGGGACTACCTTGTGTTTAAGGCACATGGCCATCCCTCTGTGACAGAAGAGAGTAAGCATGAAGAGCTTCTCTCAGTTCAGAGTCAAGAAGAGCCCACACAGTCAAACTCTAAGTTTGATGTTGTGAGGCCACAACCAAACTCTAAGTTTGGTGTTAAGATCCCATATCCAAACTCTAAGTTTGGTGTTGGGACTATACAACATTGACCTGATCACCTTTGTGGCTCCATAAGAGCCATTGTCAAGCTATTGACATTGAAGAAGCGCTTGTTGGGAGGCAACCCAATTTTATCTAATTTTTATTTTATATTATTTTATTGTTATTTTGTGTTTTATTAGGTACATGATCATGAGGAGTCACGAAAAAATCATAAAAATTAAAAACAGAATCAAAAACAGCAAAAAAAAAATCACACCCTGGAGGAAGCACAGGCTGGCGTTTAACGCCAGTAAGATGCATCTGGCCGGCGTTCAACGCCAGAACAGAGCATCATTCTGGCGCTAAACGCCAGAAACAAGCAACATTCTGGCGCTGAACGCCAGGAATGTGCCTAGAGAAGAAAAGCTGGCGCTGAACGCCAGTAACAAGCATGAAACTGGCGTTCAACGCTAGAAACATGCTTTACATGGGCGTTGAACGCCCAGAATGTGCACCACACGGCGTTTAAACGCCAGAATGGTGTGCAAAGGCAAATTACACGCCTATTTGGTGCAAGGATGGAATTCCTTGACACCTCAGGATCTGTGGACCCCACAGGATCACCTCAGGATCTGTGGACCCCACAGGATCCCCACCTACTATATTCCCACCTTACCTCCTAATCCTATTTTTGTGATTTGTATTCCCCATGTCACACTTCCCAACACTCTTCACCAATCACCTCAATTCCTCTTTCCAATCACCCCCTTCACCACTCACATCCATCCACTCTTCCCTATAAACCCCACCTACCTTCAAAAATTCAAACACATTTTCCCACCCATTCCCACCCTAAATGGCCGAAACTTAACTCTCCCTTCTCCCTATATATACCCTTCCATTCTACTTCATTTTCACACAACACAACCCCCTCTTCCATACCTTGACCGAACCTACACTTCCCCTTCTCCTCCATATTTTCTTCTTCTTCTTCTTCTCTTCTTTCTTCTCTTGCTCGAGGGCGAGCAATATTTTAAGTTTGGCGTGGTAAAAGCATAAGCTTTTTTGTTTTTCCATTACCATCAATGGCACCTAAGGCCGGAGAATCCTCTAGAAAAGAAAAACGGAAGACAAAAGCTTCCACCTCCGAGTCATGGGAGATGGAAAGATTCATCTCCAAGAGCCATCAAGACCACTTCTATGATGTTGTGGCAAAGAAGAAGGTGATCCCTGAGGTCCCTTTCAAGCTCAAGAAAAATGAGTATCCGGAGATCCGACATGAAATCCGAAGAAGAGGTTGGGAAGTCCTAACCAACCCCATGCAACAAGTCGGAATCTTAATGGTTCAAGAGTTCTATGCCAATGCATGGATCACTAGGAACCATGATCAAAGTATGAACTCGAGTCCAAAGAATTATCTCACAATGGTTTGGGGGAAATACTTAGATTTTAGTCCGGAAAATGTGAGGTTGGCGTTCCACTTGCCCATGATGCAAGGAGATGAACGCCCCTACACTAGAAGGGTCAACTTTAATCAAAGGTTGGACCAAGTCCTTATGAACATATGTGTGGAAGGAGCTCAATGGAAGAGAGACTCCAAAGGCAAGCCAGTCCAACTAAGAAGACTGGACCTCAAGCCTGTAGCTAGAGGATGGTTGGAGTTCATTCAACGCTCCATCATTCCTACTAGCAACCGATCTGAAGTTACTGTGGATCGGGCCATCATGATTCATAGCATCATGATTGGAGAGGAAGTAGAAGTTCATGAGGTCATCTCCAATGAAATCTACAAAATAGCCGACAAGCCCTCCACCATGGCACGGCTAGCTTTTCCTCACCTTATTTGCCATCTATGTTACTCAGCTGGAGTTATCATAGAAGGAGACATCCCCATTGAAGAGGATAAGCCCATCACCAAGAATAGGATGGATCAAGCAAGAGAGACCCTCCACGGTTCTCAAGAGATGCATGAGGAAGCTCATCATCAAGAAATCCCTGAGATGCCTCAAGGGATGCACTTTCCTCCCAATAACTATTGGGAACAACTCAACACTTCCTTAGAAGATTTGAGCCACAATGTTGAACAATTTAGGGTGGAACATCATGAGCACTCCATCATTCTCCAAGAAATAAGAGAAGATCAAAGAGCAATGAGGGAGGAGCAACAAAGGCAAGGAAGGGACATAGAAGAGCTTAAGAACATTGTTGGTCCTTCTAGAAGAAGACGCCACTAAAGGTGGATTCATTCCTTGTTCTTATTTCTTTCTGCTTTTCGGTTTTTATGTTGAGTTTATCTATGTTTTGTGTCTCTACTTCATGATCATTAGTATGTAGTAACTATGTCTTAAGGCTATGAATAAAATCCATTAATCCTTCACCTCTCTTAAATGAAATATGTTTTAATTCAAAAGAACAAGAAGTACATGAATTTCGAATTTATCCTTGAATTTAGTTTAATTATATTGATGTGATGACAATACTTTTTGTTTTCTGAATGAATGATTGAACATTGCATATTTTTTATCTTGTTGTTTATGAATGTTAAAATTGTTGGCTCTTGAAAGAATGATGAACAAAGAGAAATGTTATTGAGGATCTGAAAAATCAGGAAATTGATTCTTGAAGCAAGAAAAAGCAGTGAAAAGTAAAAAGCTTGCGAAAAAAAATAGAAAGAAAAAAAAAGGCAAGCAGAAAAAGCCAATAGGCCTTAAAACCAAAAGGCAAGGGTAAAAAGGATCCAAGGCTTTGAGCATCAATGGATAGGAGGGCCCAAGGAAATAAAATCCAGGCCTAAGCGGCTAAATCAAGTTGTCCCTAACCATGTGCTTGTGTCATGAAGGTCCAAGTGAAAAGCTTGAGACTGAGTGGTTAAAGTCGTGATCCAAAGCAAAAAGAGTGTGCTTAAGAGCTCTGGACACCACTAACTGGGGACTCTAGCAAAGCTGAGTCACAATCTGAAAAGGTTCACCCAGTTATGTGTCTGTGGCATTTATGTATCCGGTGGTAATACTGGAAAACAAAGTGCTTAGGGCCACAGCCAAGACTCGTAAGTAGCTGTGTTCAAGAATCAACATGCTTAACTAGGAAAGTCAATAACACTATCCAAAATTCTAAGTTCCTAGAGAAGCCAATCATTCTAAACTTCAAAGAAAAAAAAAATGAGATGCCAAAACTGTTCAGAAACAAAAAGCTACAAGTCCCGTTCATCTAATTATAATTAATATTCATTGATATTCTGAAATTTATAGTATATTCTCTTCTTTTTATCCTATTTGATTTTCATTTGCTTGGGGACAAGCAACAATTTAAGTTTGGTGTTGTGATGAGCGGATAATTTATACGCTTTTGGCATTGTTTTTAGGTAGTTTTTAGTAAGTTCAAGCTAATTTTAGGGATGTTTTCATTAGTTTTTATGTTAAATTCACATTTCTGGATTTTACTATGAGTTTGTGTGTTTTTCTGTGATTTCAGGTAATTTCTGGCTGAAATTGAGGGACTTGAGCAAAACTCTGAAAAAGGCTGACAAAAGGACTGCTGATGCTGTTGGAATCTGACCTCCCTGTACTCAAAAATGGATTTTCTGGAGCTACAGAACTCCAAATGGCGCGCTCTTAACGGCGTTGGAAAGTAGACATCCAGAGCTTTCCAGCAATATATAATAGTCCATACTTTATTCGGAAATTGACGACGTAACTTGGCGTTGAACGCCAAGTACATACTGCTGTCTGGAGTTAAACGCCAGAAACACGTCATGATCCGGAGTTGAACGCCCAAAACACGTCATAACTTGGAGTTCAACTCCAATAAAAGCCTCAGCTCGTGGATAGATCAAGCTCAGCCCAAGCATACACCAAGTGGGCCCCGGAAGTGGATTTATGCATCAATTACTTACTCATGTAAACCCTAGGAGCTAGTTTATTATAAATAGAACTTTTTACTATCATAATCCTAAATCCTGGATTGTAATTTGAATCCTGTGATCACGTTTTAGGGGGCTGGCCATTCGGCCATGCCTGAACCTTTCACTTATGTATTTTCAACGGAGGGGTTTCTGCACACTATAGATTAAGGGTGTGGAGCTCTGCTGTACCTCAAGTTTCAATACAATTACTATTACTTTCTATTCAATTCTCTTTTATTCTTATTCCAAGATATACGTTGCACTTCAACTTGATGAATGTGATGATCCATGACACTCATCATCATTCTCACCTATGAACGCGCGTGATTGACAACCACTTCCGTTCTACTTTAGGCCGGGCGCATATCTCTTAGATTCCCCAACAGAATCTTCGTGGTATAAGTTAAATAGATGGCGGCATTCATGAGGATCCGGAAAGTCTAAACCTTATCTATGGTATTCCGAGTAAGATTCTGGGATTGAATGACTGTGACGAGCTTCAAACTCCTGAAGGCTGGGTGTGATGACAAACGCAAAAGAATCAAGGGATTCTATTCCAACCTGATTGAGAACCGACAGATGATTAGCCGTACTGTGACAGAGCATAGGAACGTTTTCACTGAGAGGATGGGACGTAGCCATTGACAACGGTGATGCCCTACATACAGCTTGCCATGGAAAGGAGTAAGAAGGATTGGATGAAAGCAATCAGAAAGTAGAGATTCGAAAGGATTCTAGCATCTTCACACGCCTATCTGAAATTCCCACTATTGATTTACATAAGTATTTCTATCCCTTTTATTTTCTTTTTATTATTAGTTTTCGAACTCATCATAAACCAATTTAATCTGCCTAACTGAGATTTACAAGGTGACCATAGCTTGCTTCATACCAACAATCTCTGTGGGATCGACCCTTACTCACGTAAGGTATTACTTGGATGACCCAGTACACTTGCTGTTTAAGTTGAACGGAGTTGTGTCCACACATAGCCAATAGCCATTAAATAAATCTCATGCAAATACAAAGAGGGTCACTATTTCGTCCACCAATAATCTAAAAAATCATGAAATGGATTCTTGAAGCAAGAAAAAGCAGTGAAAAAAATGGCAAAAAAAAGATAGAGAAAGAAAAAGAAAAGCAGAAAAAGCCAATAGCCCTTTAAACTAAAAGGCAATGGTAAAAAGGATTCAAGGCTTTGAGCATTATTGGATAGGAGGGCCCAAGGAAATAAAATCCAGGCCTAAGCGGCTAAATCAAGTTGTCCCTAACCATGTGCTTGTGGCATGCATGTCCAAGTGAAAAGCTTGAGACTGAGTGGTTAAAGTCGTGATCCAAAGCAAAAGAGTGTGCTTAAGAACTCTGAACACCTCTAACTGGGGACTTTAGCAAAGCTGAGTCACAATCTGAAAAGGTTCACCCAGTTATGTGTCTGTGGCATTTATGTATCAGGTGGTAATACTGGAAAACAAAGTGCTTAGGGTCAGGGCCAAGACTCATAAAGTAGCTGTGTTCAAGAATCAACGTACTGAACTAGGAGAATGAATAACACTATCTAAAATTCTAAGTTCCTATAGATGCCAATCATTCTGAATTTCAAAGGAAAAAGTGAGATGCCAAAACTGTTCAGAAGCAAAAAGCTACAAGCCCCGCTCATTTAATTAGAACTAAGTTTCATTGATACTGTGGGATTCATTGTATATTATCTTCTTATTATCCTATTTTGTTTTCAGTTGCTTGGGGACAAGCAACAATTTAAGATTGGTGTTGTGATGAGCGGATAATTTATATGCTTTTTTGCATTATTTTTATATAGTTTTTAGTATGATTTAGTTAGTTTTTAGTATATTTTTATTATTTTTAAGCAAAATTCATATTTCTGGACTTTACTATGAGTTTGTGTGTTTTTTTGTGATTTCAGGTATTTTCTGGCTGAAATTGAGGGACCTGAGCAAAAATCTTATTCAGAGGCTAACAAAGGACTGCAGATGCTGTTGGATTCTGACCTCTCTGCACTTGAAGTGGATTTTCTGGAGCTACAAAACTTCAAATGGCGCGCTCTTAATTGCGTTGGAAATCGGACATCCAGGGCTTTCTAGCAATATATAATAGTTCATACTTTGCGCGAGTTTTGATGATGTAAAATGGCATCAAAACGCCAGCTCTCTGCCCTTTGCTAGCGTCAAAACGCCAGAACTGGCATAAAAGTTGGAGTTAAACGCCCAAACTGGCACCAAAGCTGGTGTTTAACTCCAAGGAAGATCTCTACACGTGTAAAGCTCAATGCTCAACCCAAACACACACCAAGTGGGCCCTGGAAGTGGATTTCTGCATCATTCACTTATTTCTATAAACCCTAGTAGCTAGTTTTCTTATAAATAGGACCTTTTACTATTGTATTTTCATCTTAGGATCTTTGGATTATCTTTTGATCCTTTGATCATGTTTTGGAGGCTGGCCTCATGGCCATGCCTGGACCTTCATCACTTATGTATTTTCAAAGGTGGAGTTTCTACACACCATAGATTAAGGTGTGGAGCTCTGTTGTTCCTCGAGTATTAATGCAATTACTTCTATTTTCTATTCAATTCAAGCTTATTCTTATTCTGATGAATGTGATGATCCGTGACATTCATCATCATTCTCACCTATGAACGCGTGACTAACAACCACTTCCGTTCTACTTAAGATTGAGCGTGTATCTCTTAGCCTCCATTCCGAAAGATCGGAGTCTTTATGGTATAAGCTAGAATTATTGGCGACCATTCTTGAGATCTAAAAAGTCTAAACCTTGTATGTGGTATTCCGAGTAGGATCTGGGATGGGATGACTGTGACGAGCTTCAAACTCGCGAGTGTTGGGCGTAGTGACAGACGCAAAAGGATCACTGGATCCTATTCCAACATGATCGAGAACCGACAGATGATTAGCCGTGCGGTGACAGCGCATTTGGACCATTTTCATTGAGAGGACGGGAAGTAGCCATTGACAACGGTGATGCCCAACATACAGCTTGCCATGGAAAGGAGTATGAAGGATTGGATGAATGCAGTAGGAAAGCAGAGATTCAAGAGGGATGAAGCATCTCCATACGCTTATCTGAAATTCTCACCAATGAATTACATAAGTATCTCTATCTTACTTTATGTTTTATTTATCTTTTTAATTATTAAAACTCCATAACCATTTGAATCCGCCTGACTGAGATTTACAAGATGACCATAGCTTGCTTCAAGCCGACAATCTCCGTGGGATCGACCCTTACTCACGTAAGGTTTATTACTTGGACGACCCAGTACACTTGCTGGTTAGTTGTGCGAAGTTGTGAAAAAGAGTTGAGATTACAATTGTGCGTACCAAGTTGTTGGCGCCATTGTGTATCATAATTTTGTGCATCACTTACCTCATGCCATAAAGCAAAGGTTAATCAGAGGTCACAACAATTCTAAGGCTTATATATATATATAAAATCAGAGGTCACGACAATTCTAAGGCTTATACATTAATATATATATATATATATATATATATATATATATATATATATAGAAGAAAATAATAATTCTAGAAGCCCGATGAAGAATTAAGCTCAAAAACAGAGTTTAAAAAGCGCAAAATGTTCACACAAAACTAAAAGCATAAGGTACAAGGTATAGATACAAGATAATAGAACATATATAGATATAAAAGTATAATAGTCATAAGATATTAGCCTTAGCTCAGCGGAGTTTAGGCCGACTAGTTATATACTGACATATAGAGTTTTGAAAGTTAAAACAGTTTATACAATATCTCTCTTAAAGTAAATCTCTAAGACAAATATAAATACAAAAGTGAGAGAAACTAAGCAAAATGCCAAAAATGACTCCAAAAGGGAATAAAGATCCTCCGCTCTGTCACCATCACGTAACTCACCGAGGTGGGTTACGACCTGCATTTGAAAAACAACAACAAAGTATGGAATGAGAACGAAGGTTCTCAGTATGGTAACAGTACCCAGTAATGTAAGATATAAGACTCTGGGACGATAGAGGCAATCCTAGAACTTCATATCCACAATAAGATTCAACTTAAAGCATAACTAAATTTAAGACCATCACTTTTAAAACCAAAATGAAATAAGGGAATCTAACTTAGGATTTTCTAATCTAACATATACACCACTGTCCCACAACCTTCGCCAGCCGAACCCCCATGCGATCCCATCGCCACTGCCTTTCGAACCTCCTCAATCCTAGTAGAAAATAAAAGTAATAGCAATGCAAGTAAAACACAACTATAATCATGTACCTCAAGTAATTCAAGAAACAATTAAGCATGTTATACAATTAGGCAAACAATGCAAGTTGGCAAAGCAAACAAACATATAGAATATGCACATGATGAATACCTGTCCTATTTGGCTGTGATATCACATTATTAGTTCAACTGTCAACCCGAATATATCCATGGAGATGTCGCCTTTCGATCACGAATATAGATAAGGGAACCCCCCACGGCTATAGTGCCGGGCACACTCCTGTGATCCAAAAGTATGTGAGTGGGATACTCTGCCACATACCTCACATCTCAACGTAAGCAAGATAAACCAACCATCCGTACACCGCCACCGCGACCTCGACAAGCAGAAATAACCAACCATCGGCGTATAGCGTCTCAACAATCTCACTATAAAATCCTGTACAAGTGGTTTTCATAAATCATTTTCAATACTCAGTCCACTCCGAGTCCTAAACTCGTCTCAACATCATCAATCCGAAAGTCACAAATTCACCATTTCAATCGTCATTACAATACTCCACCATCTCACTCAACTAATCCATCCTCAGTACTCTAGAAACCTAAGTCTCCATCTTCTAAATTTATGTAGAATTTCACTAAAATAAGTCACTAACTCATCTTTAATAATATTAGAACCTAATTACCAGATAGTACTCTTAAAAAGCATTTGAAGGAAGTTTAGAAGGTTAGAGAACCCTTAAAAATGAAGAAAAATCATTTTTCAGCAAAATAGGGTGTATGCGTACGCACACTTCAGCTTTGGACCATCATGTGTACACATACCATAAGTTCGCGTACACATGGGTGCTGGACAGAAACCATCACCCGCGTATGGGGCAGGAGGCCGTACATGAATACCTGCTTTCTGGCCCAACTCGTTTACACATACATAGGGCCACGTACGCATGAGAGCCAGGCAGAGACGCACACCCACGTATGGGGTGCTCGCGTACGATCCTAGAATTGCAAAATTCTATAAAGTTGGAGAAATCAATTTTAATCACCAAACTTTAAACGTTCATAACTTTCCCTACAAAAATACATTTTCATCAAATTTTATACCAATTTATAGATCTTTAAATGAACTTCACTTTAAGACAAATTTCAACCAATTTTAAAAATAAAGGCTCAAGTTATGATCCATCAAAGTTCACCAAAAATTGGTTTTTACAAAAAATTTGCTAGGTTTTTAAACTTCCAAAATTCACAATCAAACCAAGTCAAAGCCTATTCAAGTTCACCACAAAACACCACCAAATACTATACTTTACCTTTCCATCACAATCCAATCAATTCAACATCTAATATAATCAACTCATACACCACAAACTCAACAATCCCAAAATTCCTACATCAAGACTCCAATATAATGATTTTAACACAATCCCACTACTCATAAGCATTACTTATCATACCTCAACATCAACAAAACATCATAGTTTATTGTCCTTCCACACAATCATCATTATTCAACATCATTATTCACCAACATCATCACAATCATTAAAATCATCATAAATCACAATTATCAACAATCAATTTCAAACCTATCCTATGGTCTAGTAGCCTAAGTGTCCAGAAATATTACATATTACATAGAGAAAACCGAAACCATATCTTGGCCGATTCCCAATATGTGCTATACACCAATTTATGTCCAAATCAAGCCTCCAATTACCAACAAATAATCCAAAGCTCCAATAATTCACAATTCAAGCTAGGCATACATAATTTATCATAAATCAACACCTAGGATCCATCAAATTCACAAATTTACAAGGTAAAGAGTTTCCATACCTTCTCTGATGGTGTTTGGAGTACAAACCACCAATAGCCCATACTTAGATACCACCTAAACAACCAAAACACAAAAAATTTACTCAAAACCAACACCTACATTTTTGAATTTTTTAGGGCTGAAAAAAGGAGAAAAAACTCCGAAATCTTACCAACACAAATTAGATAAAACTAACGAACTCGGCGAGAGCTTTGTGTAGCCACTAACGGCACGCAAATTGAAGTTCTATAGCTCAAGTTATGGCCACCGAAAATTGGTGTTGAATAGTAACACTCTCTTCTCCTCTCTTCTCACTTGCAGCTGTGTGTATGTTGTTTTGTGTAGTGACTGAGCTGAATGGGTTCATTTTAAGTGTATTTATATGTTGGGCTTGAGCCCAACTTGGGCCTGATCCGACTCGTTAACGTTTTTGGCCTATTTGTCCCAAAGTTGGGCCAAACCTTTAAAATTAGCGCCTGGTTTTTAACTTTAATTATTTTCCTAAGTTTTCCTACTATTTTTATTTGTTTTGAATAGTACCGGACAGATTGAAGCCGATATTGTCGGCTAACTTACCGGTACGCATTTTTACGCAATTTTCTGTAGAAAATTTCATTTTTCAACTCAGAAAAATATATTGAGTTCAAATATCATATTCAAATTTTCTAATTAACATTATAAATTTTTGGATCCTATTTTTGGCAATTAATTTAATTAATTAGGCGGTTAATTAGTTGCGATTCTTACAAATGGTTAATTTTTATTTTTTATTTAAATTTATTTTTCACACAATTAATGGTCAATTCATAAATAATAGAAATTTATTATTCAAAATAAATATTACAATATTCAAATAAATTAAAATTCAAGTACATCAAATAAATACAATGAACCAATAAAATGAAACACTAATAACCATAGATCCAGGTAGTCCTTATCGTCGTCATCATCAGTCTTGCGGCCCTGAGTCAACGGCACAAAAGGCGGTGTTGTCCATGTACCACTAGCAGGGTTGGTGCCAACGGTGCGCATCTGGGCCTGGTATACCTCCGTCTAAGCCTCCACATGCCGAAGCCAGTCCAACGACTCCCTCCACTCCAGCCTGAGCTCATCTGTAGATGTCGCATGGGTGAGGATCTCCTGATACCTCTCCCGATAATCGTTCACCTCCAGAGTTTAGTTCCTGAGCCTACTGGTGAAGGCTACGCTGGAGCTCCTACACATGCAGCCTTAAATCGATGCCTTCCTTGGGCTCGACATCTCGACCAGTGGCAGAGCCTGACGATGGTCTCAACGTGGAGGTGCGAAGGCTGCTGGCGAAGAACGAGCCCAGTCCGTATACGCAATTCTTATACGGTGCTAAAGCGGTCTCACGCCAAACCGCATCGGGATCGACAACTGAAGCTGCAAAACCATCGGCGGCGTCCTCTCACTTTGTTGAGACTATTGAGTTGCGGCTTCTAGTCTCTGTATAACACAAGTTATTATAATTAGTACGACAGATATACAGTTAATCTCTAATAATTTTATAGCAGAAGATTAGATGTATGTTAACTCACATAATGGTCCTGAGACCATTGATAATAAAATATCTATTTGTTCTTCTTCAGCGTGTGAGTATAGTTGAACGTCTTTGCCAATGTCGCATCTCGATCCAACAACTTTGACTACACATGTTGCATTGAAACAATATTATTAGGATGCCTAGTAATGATATGTAAAAAATATAACTAAGTTATTAACAAAATTAGAGATACTATATACCATCTTGGTCTTAGTCTTCATGAAGGTCGATGAGCCGCCGATATACTTGGATGACTTGGCCGATGCCATGTTAGCTCTGTTGGTAAGGCACTGATACCTAAACCCCTCGTTGGACTCCCAATGAACTAACAGAGCCTTCTTTATATTTGGTCTGAGCCAGGTCATCTAGTGGTCCCATCCATGACGAACATCATCCAGTATTTACTGGAGCCGCTGACCCATTCTATGGTCGAATATTTTCCTAATTGTAAGATTGTGCTCAATGTCCCATAGAAAGTGCAGCTGCATAAAGAAAGAACAAAGTTAGTTACTGAAAATAGAGGATATAATTAAACTAGCTAAAATGGTTTGAAACTTAAAAAATAAAAAACAAATTTAATTACCGCCCATAACTCAAACCATCACTGTCTGGTCTTAGCGGGGATCTTCTTGTAGCTGGGCCAGGGGTGGTTGTACATCAGCTTGATGACGTTAGTCATCTTCTGAGTACATGCGTTGTTGTTCAGCGCGAACCTATCAATAATCCACAGAAAATCCATAATATATAAAGATTTTTATGGATATTTTGGCAGAGTTTTATCTATAACTGGAATAAGCCATAATCAATGAAATAGGAAACATATTTAGGCAATGAAACCTAAATCTACTAAATAAGAATCAATAACCAGGAACTGAACTTTCAGCAATTGGACACTCAACGAAATAGGAAACACATTCAGGAAATCATACCTAATTCCACTAAACAACAATCAATAACCAGGAACTGAACTTTCAGCAATTCCACAATCAATGAAATAGGAAACACATTTAGGCAATGAAACCAAAAGCCACTGAACAAGAATCAATAACTAGGAATTAAACTTTCAGTAATTCCATAATTGGGAAATAGGAAACACTTTCAGGCAATCAAACTTAAATCCACTAAATAAGAATCAATAACCAGGAATTGAACTTTTAGCAATAACAATAATTAAGAAATATATAAGACTCAAAATGATACTTATCCCATGCTACCATCAGGACAAATAGTCAACTGTATGATGGGAGAGTGTGGAGAGGCATTAACTGCTTCACTTTCATGAGAGGACTCTGGGGCCGCAGCTTCTGTCGCTAAAGGCAGCATCGCCGTGGCAGCGGGCTGCCAAGCGGATGGAGGTGGCATTGCTGCCATAGATGGAGGCACATAGTTGGGGTTAGGGATCATGATGAACGGCTGGTCTACTAAATCCGCAACCTGTGACGTCACCAGAGTGGTCAAAGTAAAGGGAGAGGATCCAGAATTCCTCGGGGTACTGAAAGAAACCCTCCCTCTACTATAACCACAACTACGACCACGACTGGAAGCTTGATCTGGCAGAGCTCTACCGGTCGTCATATCTGAAAATAGTATACTAATTAACAAAAATTTAGAACAACAAATGAAGAATAAATTATAATAATACCAATACAGAAATTCATATCATCAAACATTTGGTGTGCAGAAACATGAAAAATATAAAATAGCACTAACAACCATATAATATTTATAAATATTAATCTTAAATAATAGCAAGCTATTTATTTTTTGTTTCTTAAACAATTTTTTTCGGTCTATTGCATTTATAACAAGATATAATTCATAAGAGAAAGTATAACTTGTTCTTAAAATGGTATGTAAGTCATTATATATTATAATAACACCAACACAGAAATTCATATCATCGAACACTTGGCGTGAAAAAATATAAGCAACACAAAATAGCACTCACAAGCATTCGTTTAACATCAACTCGTAAAATTCAGCATCAACATCACAAAATTTAGTATTATATTGCAGTGTTTAGCAGAATATCAGTCAATGAACCCTAAACAAATTCAAAATTACAAATCCAAGAATCACAATAGCATGCTTAATTACCTATGAATCAAGAGAAATCCTAGTAAAAAATTATAATTTTACTCTAAATCAACCTAACAGCAAAAAGGAGTTTAACTAAATTAAATTACTAACAAAAAATTAAAATCTAATTAAACCCTAATGAATTTAAAGCAGAGAAGATTAATAGAAAAATTCACAAAATTCCAAAGCCAACTTCAAAGCAAAAAGAGTGTAACGACAGTAGAGGTGGAGGTTCCAGCGATGGAGGTGGCTTGCCGGAGTGCACCTCGCAGGAGAGAGCGAAGGACGTCGCGGTGGTAGAGGCGTGGCTCGCGGTGGAGGTTCTGCTTCCCCGTATCCACGTGGAGCATTGAGTGCAACTAGTGGCAGAGGTTCTAGCTTGTCAAAAATAGTGGAGCGGTGGCGGTGGGAAGGGCAAAGAACGGAGGTGGAGGCAGTGATGAGAGAGAGAGAGGGTGGTGATGAAGAGAGAGAAAGGAGAAATTCGAAATGGGGGGAGACAGCAGTCGTGCTTTGATTAAGGACATAGTTACCATTGGATTTATTGTCTGAAACCTCCAATGGTTACATTTTCCGTGTGCCTAAAATGACGTTTCACTAAACAAGGTTACCGTCGGATTTACCCACCGGTAAATCCGACGATAGTGAGTGCATCAAAATTTTTTTCCTCCAAATATTACCATGGACGTTAGCATCGAAACATTAATTCTGACGGTAATATTTTAGGGTGACGAATTTATTGCCAAATCCAATGGTAAATTTGATGAAAAACTCGCCGTTAATGTCCGATGCTAAATCTGACAGTACTTAGCATTTTTTTTTGTGGTGAAATTTCATCTTCAATTCTCAAGAACAGAAGTCCTTATCTCAAGAAATTAACCCAACTAAACAACTCCTCTCATCTTTATCTTCATTCTCATATCAAAATCCTCAAGATTAGTGAAGAGAATTTTTCTTTTCTTTCCTTCATCAAATTCGATTATCCGTGCATATCTATTGCAAAATCATGTTTGTTTCTTTTCTTGTATAGAAAGTTATCTCTAGAGCTTCTAAAAGAGTAAGAGAGAATGTCACTTCAAGTTCAAGGTGAGAAGAATTTCTTCTTCTCTTCTTCTTTCTATTTGGTTGTAACTTCTTGTAAAACAAGAAATTATTGTTGATAATGTTTGTTCATAATATACGTCTTAGGAAATTCTAAAAAATTTCACATTAAACTCTAAGCTTTAAGGGTGAGAAATCTCTTCTTTTCTCTTCTATGACAATTCAGTCATAAGGTCTAACAATGATTAAAAGTTGTTTTAAATTTTGATTTAGGATATTTTGGTAATCACAAGGATTAAAGAAGTGATTTGAAAGGTCTAATAAGAAAGGTAAGGGTTAGAATAGTTTACAATGACTCATGTATGTTAATATGCTCTTATTGATACTTGATGATGATTGATGACTATGAATGTTTATATTGATGATTTAATGATGAATGAGCCATTTATATGATTTATAAATGCTTGATATGAATTTTGGATGGATATAAATGTATGTCGATGAAGATTGAATGTAAAAGGGTTCTTAGGGCTAAAATATAATTTTATAAAAGTTAAAAATGAAGTAAAAGAACTCATAGAATGATGTTTATTAAAGTTACGTATGTAAAAATTTGAAAGATTTCAAGAAAAGTGAGTAAAGAGCTTGAAAAGTGTCATAAATAAAAGTTTGAAGAATATGAAATTTGTATGATGCACCAAAATATGAGAATTAAGTAATTTAGAGTAAAAAGTGAATCAAAGTGTAAATAATAAAAGATTAGAATAAAAAATATGAACATAGAATGCTTAAGGGTAAAAATATAATTACATAAAAGATTCCGGATAAAAATATAATTATGATAAATTTTCAGGCATAAATAATAATTTTAGTGAAATTTAAGGATAAAATTATAAATTTAAAATACTAAAATAAGGATGAAAGAATAAGAGCAAAATAATAATTATGATTAACAAAGAGTAAAATAGCCATTAAAAATATTAAAGATAAATTCATAACTTAAAAGTTATAAGGGATAAAATTGTTATTTTAATAAAGGATAAAGTTAAAATATGTGAACATGACAACTTAGGGGTAAATGGTCATTTTGAAAAAATAATTCAGTAAGAATTAAATGTTAAAGGACAAAACTATCATATTATGGAGAATTGAAGGTAAAAAGGTAATTATGAGAAAGAGGAACATAAAAGTTCTTTTAAAAAAATTAAAAGATAAAATAGTAATTAAAATTTAAAACCAAGGGTAAAAATAATTTTAAGAGACTAAGAACATAAAAGTTATTATGTGAAAAAATAATATTAAAAGGATAAATTAAAAGGTTAAGGGACATAATAGTCATTTTGAAAGATTAAAAGATACACAGGTTAACTTAAAAGAGCATAAAGATATAATAGTTAATATGTAAAAAGACTAAGGACAAAAAGGTTCTTTAGAGAAAGAAGGTCAAATGGTTAATATGTAAAAGATCAAGGACAAAAGAGACCTTTAAAAGATAAGAGGACATAACGGTTAATATGAAAAAAGACCAAAGATAAAAGAGTAACTCACAAACAAAGAGAGAATTCATTGTAAAACTATCATGTTATAAGTTAGACAGAAATAGTGAATAAAATTTGTTTGGAATGTACACTTTATTTTGAGTATAGGCCTAGTAATGGTAGTGGTTCGGTCCTACTTGTTCAGTGCAATGAAGTGGGGACGGCCACTTATGTGATATTATGTTTCTCAACTGAGAGCATATTATAGTATAAAACTTTGTGATGATTGCTGAGTGTACATGGTTCTGCCTATGAGACACGTATGCTAAATGTATGCAGTTTAGAAACCATATCTGGGCTTGGTCTCGGGTAACGTCAGGTTGCAGGTAGTCAACCAATGCGTGAGCTCATGGTCTGTGTAGGACAGACATGCATCATATTATTTGTTATCTTTTCTCTGTGTTTATGCTTTGTGCATATTTTTTGTGATTATATTTTATGCATGTTTTATTTTTTTCTGTGTTCTGTGATAAATTTGTGCTTGTTTTTCATTATTGTTGCTTGGTTACTGATATAGATTGTGGTATAGTTAATGAAAGACTAATATTGTGCCAAATGAGTCATGCCTAAGATTTTGAACCTAGGGTTAACATGATAAAACACATGACTATCTAAAACACTAGAGCTTAGGCCCGATATACGAATCGTTTCTTTTGTTACTATCCTACTGAGAATCGTAGGTTTTCACCCTCATTTCCTTCATTGTTTCTACAGATAGAGCTGATAGTGATGTTCGTTGGTATGGGAGTGTTGTTCTTTGAGGTACTGATGCTATATACTTATGAGGACCCAATATTGGAGAGTACTATCATCTGGGGAGAGCCTTGTACACAGATGTACATATTTTGCAATCATCCTTTTTTGTAACCGCTTTATAGCCCATACTTCGACCCAAATAACCCCTATGACTTTCTGTTTATTGTCTTGCACCCTAGAGGCACTCACCATGACTTTCCACCACAGTATTATTAGGAAGAATTTCATCTTGCGAAACCTCAGCCTGACCCTCAACCAGATGCACCATTAGAGCCTCAGTTGGATCTCCATCCTATTGATCCATTGGTAGCACAATTCGACCTCTTAACGCACTTGCCTTAATGATGACCAACGGATTTCTAACCATCTCATTTGAGGAAGAGGACCCTAAGAAGGACCCTGGTTAGGAGGCCCAGACAGCAGTAGAGGTGACTTTCGATTCTTCATCTAGAAGTGGAGCTTCAGAAGGTGAGACAGTGATATGTCTAACGGCCCTTCATGGTGTGGCAGCAGACAGAATCTCCTTTTTTATGATACCCGATAATGAGGGTATTTTTTGAATTTGTTCTCCTCTCTTTTGATAGTATTTTTCTAAGGGTAGGATTTTACTATCTCTAGTCTAGTATAGGTTTCAGATTAGGAGCTCCTATGTGAGCCAGGTCTTGGAGTGTCGTATGTATTATATTATATGTATATAAGTCTATTCTATACTAACTGTTGAGATGTATGTATATAGGTCTGAGTATTTTTTATGATTTGCATTTTTTATGTTGATGTTCAAACTGAGCTCTTGAAGCGCTTATGTATGATATATATTCTTTCGTATGAATGTATGATTTGATTCATATCTGTTTTCAATTTTAAATACAAAATTATAAAATTTGGCTAACTTACGCAATTCCGATAAGTGCAACAACCTCATATCTATATCCGTAATATAGATTCTAGAGTCTCATAGGCCGACAAAATGGTAACGCCTGACGATTAGTATTTGTCATGACATACTGAGAATTGGATCATTACATCTTACAACCTACTTCCAAGATGGTTCATGGGAGTTCATATGTATATGTCTGGTAGAAAAGTTTTACATAATTTTATTTATTTGTTCTAGAAATTTGTGAGATGAATATAATATATTTTCGAAGGGAATGGTGATAATGCCCTAAATAATCAACTTTAATTTCTTGTTGTTCAATTCTATTGGACAGACGTGATTGATTTCCAAAATGGCAATGAAGTTCGCTGTTTGGATGATACCACAATTCTTCGCTTACACCATAAATTTTCTAATCTAGAAGTTTGTACCTATACAAAATAAGATCGTAGTAATGGTATGGATAATGGCGGGACAAATTTCTTTAAATGATCTTATTTATTTATTTATTTGACAAAAATTTTTATTTACAGAATAGTCAAATGATAGTTACTAATTGTAGAAAATATTGGTTCTACTTTAAAAAAAAAAGATAAATATCCTCTATGTTGAATTATAAACTGAGAGGACCCATAATATTCTATTGCAAAGATTCTTAATGAGTAGAAATAGAGATAAATCTAAGTCTCTTTTATTTCTAAAACTACACAGATGTGTTGCAAGTCACTAGAATACATTTTTTTTTTGTCAGATAAATCTAAACACTTTTATACTATAAAATATTTCTATGGACAAAAAGCTCTCCTTAAAGTATCTTTTTTTTTCTAGATATGGAGAGTTTGTTCTATTAAATATAAACACATAAAAAAATTATTATACTACAAAAGGAGAGAAATTAACTACAAAGGGAGCTATTAATATATATCTAAATTTCAAAAGAAAAATCAAAAATAAAAATAATTAATCAAAGAAAGAAATAGGGGAAGAAGGAAAAAATAAGAGAAAGGAAAGAGTAAGCGAAAAACAAGAGAAAAGAAGGCATATGAAAGGAATGAGTAGTTGAAAAAATGAGTGAGAGAGGGTGGCTGCTACCTTAAACGATCCAGCAAATTCATTCTCTTTTTTATTGAAAGATAATTCTTTTGTCTTTATCTTTGTATTTTCACATCGAAAATTCTCTGTGATAGGATCAACATATCCTAACATGTTGCTGCTAGAAGTAAAATCCCGTATTTTTTTAAAAAATTTCTTA
Source organism: Arachis stenosperma (assembly GCF_014773155.1). Classification (NCBI taxonomy): domain Eukaryota; kingdom Viridiplantae; phylum Streptophyta; class Magnoliopsida; order Fabales; family Fabaceae; genus Arachis; species Arachis stenosperma. Next base: position 110,289,134 of record NC_080377.1, read on the forward strand.
ATTATTCAGAATAACTAAAAAAAATATTTTTTAACTAAAAAAAATTCACTTCAAATGTAGGATGTATATTCAAAAATTTTTATAACTCAATTATGTAGGATGAAATTATTAAAAATTTGACTTTTTTAAAGTCCGTAATTTTTTCTCATACTCAAGAAACAAAAAGATGAATATGAATGAGATATTCAACAATAACAAAAAATTAAATAGAAAAACCTCAACATTTTTAGAGATTTCAGATGTATCCATATAACAATAACTTATTAACAACAACTCTTCACCTAAACTTTGAAAAAGAAAAGAAAAATTGAATAAATACGTACTTTTTTGAGGGGATAAGCTCCATATGTTCTCTGGTTGTATATATTTTGTTATAAGGATGTGTCACTTCATATTTTTACCATTTATTTTGATTGATTTAGTATATGATCTAAAATTTAGTGAATTGCCAATCCCCTTTATTTTTCCTTGAAGAACAATTTTCTTGGTAAGGTCCCCCCTTTATTTTGGTCATGTTTCCTCAACCCCCCAATCCGTAGCTTCCACGTGTCCCCATGTTGGATAACACTCGCCCATTACCCTACTAGTCACCCTTGTCTTTCATCTTTACCTGTCTTGGTCTAAACTGGCGCACCCCTGTTGGGTTCCATTTACCATTACCATTACCATATCTTTTTGCACACAAAAATGTTCCTTTCTATACTCCTCCCTTTTTCAATTCCACAAAATTATTTACTTTGGTACCATAAAGTTATTTTTACGTTAACAAATAATTATAATAAACCACTGCCTATCTACTATATATATAATATGCCCCTTCCCTTCCATTTGTCCACACAGTCCATTCCGTATAGGATTATATATTTTTACATGTAAGTGTGCGCACATCACCTGTTTGTGTTTTTGCCCCTTTGAAAAACAAACAACTAGTGGTTGTATTCAGTGGCTATTATGCTATATATATTGTAGTAAGGTCTTCAACATTCCCTTCTCAGCTTCTTCCTCGTTATTATCCTCTTACCCTGTTCTTGCTGTGTGTGAGAGAGAGATCAAGATCATGGGGAATTGCCAAGCCATTGATACAGCAACACTAGTGATACAGCAACCAAATGGGAAAGTAGAAAGGTTATATTGGCCTGTGAGTGCTAGTGAAGTGATGAAGGGTAACCCTGGTCACTATGTTGCTCTTCTCATCTCTTCCACCACATTGTGCACTTCCAAAGACAACAATAACAATAACCAAAATGCCCCAAACAACAATAACAACAACAACCACCCTGTTAGGTTAACACGGATCAAGCTTCTCAAGCCAACAGATACCCTTGTTCTTGGACAAGTTTATAGACTCATCTCAGCTCAAGGTTTCACCTTGACCCTTTTCTTTTTCTTTTCTTATGTTGGTCATATAAGGTTTTATGCTTTAATTTGTTCCAAAATTTAAGCCTTTTTATTTTTGTCCTTCTTGGGTTTTTCTCTTCAGAGGTTATGAAGGGTCTGTGGGCAAAGAAACAAGCAAAGATGAAGAAAAACTTACTATCAGAATCAGATCAAGTGGTGAAGTTGAAACCTGGGTTTGACATGAACAAGGCAGCAAGGAGCCTTGTTGAGCAGGAGGACAAACAAGTAAATAAACCTCACTTAAAATTTTATTTATTTTACTTTTGTTCCTATAAGTTTTGTTTTCGGCCACAGGATTAAATCTTAATCTTACTACAAGAGTAGCTTGATTGATTCTATCTACTTATTATATATATGTATGAACAGGAAATTTAATTATTGAACTATTATATATATATATAAGATTATCGATTCTGCATATTGATTTAGATTTAGTTGTACTACTAGTAGTACTAATTAATAATTAGCATGCTTTTTTTGAGAACTCGCTGCCTTCATAAATTTTCCTTTTCTTGACCCAATCGCCCTCCAGAAACATGCATCAGAAAACCTCACATGAACTAAAATACTAAATACTTTTTTAGGTTTTTCAATCTAATATAAACTAAAGGAACTATATATAGGATCCTGGATTAGGATTTAATTTCTTTACAAAATTAGTTATTGTTATCTGTAATATGTGATTTTGAAATAACCATTTAATTCTGATTTTTTAATATATTTATATAATATTTTCAGGAAAGTAATAAAGGTGAAAGACATGGGTCAAGGACAACAACATCAAGTAGTAATGGTGGTAGTGGCACAACAACAGCTAAGTCATCAAGAACATGGCAACCCTCTTTACAAAGCATCTCTGAGGCAACAACCTGATCTATCTGTTCTTTGAATCTTGCTCACATGCAGTGAGGGACAGACAGAGGAGCAATTTCAGGACTCAAACCAACCAAAGAGACAAATCTTGTTTAGTACCTCCATGATTGCTTAGATCTGTTCATAATTTAAATATATAGTACATTCAGGGAGAGGAGGGTCCAAGAATCAACTCAGAGATAATGCGAAATTCTCTTGCTCTTGGTTCATGCACAATAATATTAATATTAATATTAATATTAATGATGATAATAATTGTGTATAATAAAGGTTGACATATGGAACATCAATTAGTGTATTCAGATATATATATTAATCTTTGGTGAATTCAGGCTTCATCACCATTAATTCACCCTTTAATTTATTATTCTGATGTCACATTTTTTCTTTTTATGGCTCACAATTATTAAAGCATTGACATCATCAGAGATATAATTTACCAAAGATATCGAAAGTATATGTATGGTCATGAATTGATCAAACTGAAAATTGTATATTTATGAGAACACTGTGACACAAGAGACTTTTAATCATGTATACTAAAGATATTTGCAGCTTTTTAAGAAAAATATTATATAGGCCTTAAAAACCGGAACAAGAAATGGTGGTTTTCTCAAGAACTGTGTGAGGTGGGTCTTAGTTATTTATTTCAAGAAGACAACAAGTTGCATAGCAGAATAGAACAGAATGTAAGATCAATTTTCAAATGCAAATCATTTGGTTGTGTTTTTTCAGATCTACGATCCGTTAAATATATATTAAAAAACTAAAAACCTGAGACATTAAAAATTAAAGCACAAATTATGGCATTTGTATATCACATCATAATCATTTTAGAGGAATGCTAGGGGGCCAGCATTTTTTATGTTTTTTAACCATCAAGTAGCCATCAAGAGTGTTTTTAATGGTGTGAGATTAAATCCAATGGTGTGGGATCATTCAATTTTCTCTTGATGGTTAAATACTGGCCAACTTTTCAAAAAACTGCTGGCCCCCAAGACTTTCCCATCATTTTACGCTACCAACAACTAATTATATTTGATTTTGTTGGTGTATGATATGATATTTGCAGTAGTGATTATCTATAGTTTTTCACTAAAACAAAAAAGAAAATGTTGTTTTAATTTCCAAGTAATAAATACTAGGTTTATTATAACGATGGTATAAGCGGCCTTGTTTATTTATTGTGGTCAAAGGATACTATTCTTTCCTAAGGTGCAGACAAAGTTATTCAAACCATTTTTGTCAAATAATAATAGTAAATAATATTTCAAACATATTATGTGAAAAATATTACATAATTCCTTTAGTTGAATCATTGTTGTACTACAAGGTTATATATATATAAAGAAAATTCCACTACTGAAACAGTAATAATTAGCGTATCAACAAATAATTTAGAGAGGCCAAGGTATATTAACAAGTTGTCCTAGAATATTTGTGTATTTGTAGAGAATGAGTATGAAGAAGCAAGTGGGTAAGATATAAAAAGAATAATAATAATAAAAAAAGGATTAATGAGAAGGAATTGAAGATGGGACAGAAGGGGCATAGTAGTTACTTTAAACACAAAATGCAATCAATGGGTTTTTATCACTTTAGACATGCATGACACCCTACGGATACATTTTGTTGCATTAGAAGCAGAAGAATTTTCATCCATGGCCCATGCAATTATTCCTTCCCTCCCTCTCTCACTACTTTCTTTCTGTCTTTCTCCCCTTTCCTCTCTTCTATTTTCTGTTATTTTTTATTTCTCCACTGGCAGATAATTAATAATTTCATCATTCAGATTCAACTTGAGACACATACTTACAATAAAGTTTGGATATTGATAATAACAAATTAATAAAATTCGATCCAGTTGGTACATAATTGAATTGAATATTATATATAATCATCTAACGTACGAATTTGATTCTTGAAAGTGTATATATATAATTGAGAAAAACAACATTTTGTTAACAAAGACATATCTATTTTAAATTTTAATAAAGCCTAGATTACAAAAAGTAATAAAGTTACAAAATATTTTAGATATTTAATTAGAGATTTTCAATTCAAGTTACATAAATGGAAAAAAAGGTTATGAAAAATCGAAAAGGAGAATTAGAAGCTTAAAATTTTAAAGATTCAATAGAAATTTATTTGAAATTGAATAAGATATAATAAAAAAATATATTTATATATAAAATATATCTTTTAAAATATAATTTATTTTATTTTATTATGTTAAACTGATTAACTACAAAAAAATATATTGATTCAATTTATTTTATGGTTTTTGAATGATTTTTCAGTTTTAACTGATTTAATTTATTTATAATCAATTTTATCTTAAACTTGATTAATATAATGACTGATTAATTATTAATTATATTGATTAATTTTATAACGAATTAATTATAACTCAAATGATATAATTTTTTTATAATTATTTAGAGATTACAGATTTAAATCTCACTCCTAACTTAAAAAAAAAACTCCATAAATGATAATGTCCTAATCTGTTTATGAATAGTTTTTGGGAGTCCAAATCCAAGTTAAATTAATGAAGGGCAGGACACAATAAGAATTTGAAAAATGTGAAAGAATTGAAGGAATATAGGAAAAGACAATTGAAAGGAAGTGAGCACTCGTGCATGAAAGTTAGTTAGTTGGAGTGCACGAGGGACGAGGGGTCTCTACAGACACAGTACATAGAATTCTTTCCTTCACTCTTTTGCTTTTTCAGCCATCATATCTATCAATGTGCTTTCTTTTTTCTGTTTAAAAAAAACACGACATCCACCACTGTTCTCTTTCCCTTCATTTCTTTCTTTTTCTTTGTCCCTTCTCCTCTCTTTCAATATCATCATCATATCCATCATGCACCATACGCATAGGTATTCGTGCATTAACCCCCATGCTTTTAGTAATTCTACTTTTTCCATCTTAATTACTAGCTATCTTACTATTTTCTAAGCGATTAACTCTTTTTATTAACATTTATAGAATAATCTCCAACATTAAACATTCAAATCAGGAACTATCAAAGTTAGTAAACATAGTAGTCATTTGATTTGTTTAAACAATCCCGCCAAATAATTAACAAAGTGCAGCCAATTAAAAAAAATTTCTTTAGAGGAAACGTAAACTTAAATTATTATGAGAAATGCATCTAAAACTTAATGAAAAAATTCAAAATCTTAAAAAAATCATCTAAAATCAAATAATAACAAACATCCAAAATCGTTTTAAGAATTTATTTTAAAAATTTTTAATAAAAGGATTCTAAAACGTAAAAAAAAAAAAACGTTAAAGACCTAACAAAAATGAAATATTTAATTTTTTTTAAATTCTAAAACCTAACAAAATAAGACATTCAATAAAATATTAAAAAAGAACATTCGAAAATTAAGAAAAAAAACATATAAAATTATTAAAAAATAATCCAAAATCCAAAAAAAGAAACATCCAAAACATAAAAAAATATCTAAAACTTAGAACACTACAAGAAAAACATTGAATATCGCGGATTTACCGACGAATTTACTAAAAAATTTCGCCGGTAATATGTTTACCGTCAGAATAAATCTGACGGTATAAATCTCGCCGGTAATTATTTACTGATAGTTTTTTTGTCCACGGCTAATTATCATCAAAAAATTTCTGTTGATAATTTTTACCTTCGAATTTTTCTCCCAACAAATTCGACGGTAATATATTATTAATTAATAATCAAATTAATAATTACCGATAGATTTATTCAATAGCAAATCTGATGGTGGTAAACTTAAATTTTTAAATTTTTAAAAAATTTGTTAATCTTAATGTATTAAAATATGCTCATCAACTAAAAGCATAGCTTCTAGTGAAATATAAGACGATAACAAGATAAATAACAACAATCCTAAATTCCTAGTTATCCCCATATGCGCAGAAAAGCACAAACACTAACAGATAACAATAATTAGAGTGTAATAATGGAATTTATACTAAAATTTCAAATATAGAAAAGATAGAACAATTTCTCAAAAGCAGAAATCTAATTTCAAACATAAGAAATTAAAGCAAGAAAAACTACTAAAGATGCGAATACATCAAACATGAATCAAACCAGTCCAAACAATTGATATTTCAAATACAAGAATTACAATAACATACTTAATTGTATATGAACTAACACTATTCCTAATAAAAAAAATCCTAATTCGACTCTAAATTCAACTAACAGCAGCAAATCATCCTAAACAATTCATATACCTAAAAATTAACATAAGACTAATCCTAAATTAACGAAAAAATAAGGGGAGAGGTGAAATTGTAATGGAAGCCACTGCTAAAGGCGGCGCCATTAGCTTCATTCTCGCTGAAAAAATTAAAACAAGAAAAACTACTAAAATCAAAAACAGAAAAAATTAAGAATAAATCAAAACAAAAATAAAAAAATGAATTCATAAATCACAAAATCAAAATAAAACAAGAACATAGGCATACATTATAAATTAAGGTTTAGAGTTAGGGTTCAAAAAGGGGGTTAGGGATTTTTTATTTAAAATGAAGTAAAAATGAAGAAGAAATAAGAAGAGGGATAATGACAACCTACTTAGAGGAGGCAGGAGAGAGATAGGTTGGAGATTAATTGAGTAACAACGGTGGCAGTAGTGGCGAGGGAAAGAAAATGGCAGTGACAGAGCAACCAACGTGTCGCAAGGAACATCTAACTGAGTTCACGCAGTCTTTGGACTCAGTTGGTGGTGGCCGAAATTGGCGAAGGAGTTGTCGGAGGTGGTTTGGGAAGAGAGAGAGTGAGAGAGAGAGAAAGAGAGAGAGTAGTTCGAAAATAAAGGAAAAAAGGGTTCGGGTTCAAATTTAAAGCAAGATTATTGTCAGATTTACAGGCGAAAAAATCTGACAGTAACGCTTTGAAAGTAACTAAAATGCAGCGTTGCACTAATCAGAGAAACGGTAATCTCAGTACCAATTTTTCTTCCAATTATTACCAGCGAATTTACTGGAGAAAATTAAATCTGACGGTAACCTTTTTATCCGATGAATTAATTGCCAAATTCGCCGCTAGCGTCTGACGTTAAATCTGATGACATTTAGCGTTTTTTATAGTAAAAAAAACATCTAAAAATAACAAACATTCAAAATAATTGTAAAATCATTTTAAAAATTCCAAATATCATTTTAAAAAATTCTAAAATCATTTCATTAAAAAAATTTTTAATAAAAAAAACATACAAAATTTCACAAAAAGAAACATAAAACAGCTGATGAAAACAAGATATCCAATTTTTTTTTTTATTTCAAAACATAACAAAGAGACATTTAAGAAAATATTGAAAAAAGAATATCCAAAAATTAAGAAAAAATTTAAAACTATTAAAAAATTATCCAAATTCCATAAAAGAAAAAACATTCAAAACATAAGAAAGAGAAACATCCGAAACTTAGAAAAAAGAAACATCCAAAATTAATAAAAAAAAATTCAAAGCTAAAAAGAAGAATAATAATAAAGAGGAGGAAGAGAAGAAGAATGAGAAGTGAAAGAAGAAAAGAAGATGATCTTTTAGAAAGAGGCTGGCAACATGAGGATTTTGCATGGTAAAACCAGCAGTTCAGTAAGAAGTGTTACAAAGATACGCTTTCCATCGTGGTGTATATAAAATAATTAGTATATTAGATCAAAATATCTAAATCTTAATTAATAGAGTAGTATGAGAAAAGAAATAAATAGAAAAAAGCATGTATCAATATTTTGGTCCCTTTATATCATTTCTTAGGATAACAAACAGCAACAGCTAATAATAACCAAAAGAATATCATGACAGCCTTCAAAGCTGACTAAAGGGTCATACATAGAGTATATATTTGTATACATGTACCACTAATAAAGTATTCAAATTGTATCATCACCCCATTAATGTTTAATGATTCATCATATGAAAGCCTCCTTGATTGTCCGTGGCAAAATCAAAAGAGAGTATGTAATCTTGTTTCCTGTATGTTAGACACGTCTGCATGCATTGGTCCTCTTAACTCTAAGCAACACATAAATGGCTAAACATGATTATGTAGAGAGATGAAAATTGACTTCAAAACAGTTCAAATTGGAGGAATAACTTTTCTAAACTGTGGGTGGCTGGGTGATCATGACATAACAGAATAATTATTGATTATTAGTGGTTAGAGAATGTAGAACAAAAAAGAAATCAATTCCGACCTGCCGGATTCGAACCAGCGACCTAAGGATTGCTACACCAACTACAGTCCTCCGCTCTACCAACTGAGCTAAGGTCGGATGTTGAGTTTAGTGCGATGTTGCATATATAATGTACTTTTTATTCAATAGCCTTCATATGAAGATAAAAGTTAAAAGTCGTTATGTTAATAATTTAGTTAAACATGTTAAATTATTGAGTATTTATTCATTTTGGTTCTTAAAAAGTTTTAGATCAAATACTTTAGTCTCTAAATAAAATTAATTATTCGATTGGTCCCTAACAATTAACTCCGTCAATTATTTAGGTCCTTTGCTCCGTCAACTTTAACAGAGGAGAAAATAGTCTATGAGAATTCTAACAGGAGACAAAATGGTCCCTGACCTCCTCTGTTCGGAAATAACACTGTTCTCTCCTAATTCCATCATATTTCACATAACACTTACAATCTAACACTGTAACTTCAAGCTACACAATGCACACTCTACAAATTCAATATTCACAAGAAGAAAAATCCTCAATTTGTTCTCAACCAATTCATACTCAGAAAACTAATGACTATGTCTCTCAAGTACTTGTCGTCTTTGATAGATCCCATGAATTTAGACAGGAAGTTTGATTTGTTAAGACCAGTCGTCGTCGCCATCTCCCTCCTCCTCTGCTCTATCATCTTCATGACCACATTGTCTACTACTCCGATTGCTTTCTTCATCTTCTTCTCCGAACCTGTTCAGTAATCGCTTCAGTTTTCATATGAGCGGCAATGGCGACATTGCTCGTTGTACTGATAGTTTGGATACGAGGTCGAAGCAGTTTGTCAACGTGGACTCCAGAAAAGAAAGAATGAAGTACTCGAAGTCAATTTCAAATGAGAATTTGCATATGATGTCGAAGAAGAATATCTTCTCATGATGTCCTAATATACAACAATCTATATTACTTGCCGGATAGTGAAGAAAGGCGTGCCCTTGGGGTAGTTATGAAACTTGGTCTTGAGGATATGGTGGACGTTGTCAGGGTTGGAGGTGATGCTGTTATCGAGGACGTGGAAGTGGATGCTTCTGGGGGTGAAGTATGAAGGAGGTGGGTGTACTGAAGAACTGAAGATTGATGGTTTAGAATTTATAATAAATTCGTGTTGCAAGTATAGTTTCTAAACCAAGCAATCAACCTTTCTTACAAAAGTTTTGGTTGTCACAATTAACAAACCCTTTGGAATTGATAACCGAAGTATTTAAACCTCGGGTCGTCTTCTCAAGGAATTGCAGGGAAGTATATTCTTATTATTGGTTATGAGTCTTGTAAATTGGGAATTTTGAAAGTAAGGAAGAAGTATGTTAATTGATAAAAAAAGTAAAATAGTAATAATAAAATAAACTTTTGGCAAGGTATTAGAACTGGAAGTCCTATCCTTATCAATTGTGATGAGAATTAGATTTTAATCCCACTTAGTTAACCTTTACTAAAGCAAAGGAAAGTCAAGTGGAATAATTAGTTTGATTCTCAAGTCCTAGTCAATCCCTGTGGGAAGAGTAGTTTTAGAGCAATTTGCCAATTTCAACCACTGCTTTATTTGATAACTCAAGCGTCACCAATTACTTAACCAAAGCCAATAGTAAATAATCTAAATAAAAATCATGTTTGAAATACCTCAAATTATATTTAATAAAAGAAATCAAATCTAACATAGAAAAGTTCATAAACAAATAAAAGAGAAAATAAATAAAAAAGGAATATTGAACCTGTGATGGAGAAGAAAAATTAGAAGTTGAAATAATAATAAATCCAAAATCCTTTAAGAGGAATCCTAATCCTAAATCCTAAGAGAGAGGAGAGAACCTCTCTCTGAAAACTACATCTAAAATTATAAAAAGTGTGTTATGAATGAATGATCTGATTCTGCTCCACTCCAAGCCTCTAATTTGTGTTTTCTGGGCCGAGAACTGGGTCAAAAACAGCCCAGAAGTCACTCCCAGCGCTTTTTGGTCCGTATAGGTCACGGCAAAGTGACGCGGAGGCGTCGTCCACCGTTTGTGTGGATTGAAGTTTGCAGATGCGACGCGTCCACGTAGAGCGCGTGTTCGCGTCACTTATCTGTATGGCCACTATGGCGAATTATATATCAAATCGAAGCCCCGGACTTTAGCTTTCCAACACAAGTGGAACTGCACCATTTAGACCTCTGTAGCTCACGTTATGATCGTTTTAATGTGAGAGGGTCAGGCTGACAACTTTGCAGTTCTTTCAACTTCTTGTATTCCTTCCACTTTTGCATGCTTCCTTTCCATCCTCTGAGACATTCCTGCCCTGTAATCTCTGAAATCACTTAACACACAGATCAAGGCATCTAATGGTAATAAGAGAGGATTAATATTAGCAAATATAAGGCCAAAGAAGCATGTTTTCAGTCATAGCACAAAATCAGGAAGGAGAATGTAAAACCATGCAAATCATATGAATAAGTGGGCAAAGGTTTGATAAAAACTACTCAATTGAGCACAAGATAAACCATAAAATAGTGATTTATCAACCTCCCCACACTTAAACATTAGCATGTCCTCATGCTAAGCTCAAGAGAAGCTATAAAGGAGTGAAGACAGAATGGTAGGATGTATGAAATGCAACCTATCTATATGAATGCAACTACATGCAAAATGTTTATACCTACTTGGGTAAAAGTAAATAAGTTCTCCAAGACAAAAATAATTCAAATTCCACTAATTCAAATCGTATAATGAAAACAAGTAAACTTGTAAGAAGATAGCTCATGAAAGCAGGGAACATAGAATCAAGCATTAAACCCTCACTGGTAGTGTATGTCTCACTCTAGTCTCTCTAGTGTATAGGGTAATCACTCTATTCTTCTCTAATCATGCTTTCTAAACTTTGTTCTTCATCTAACCAATCAACAAATATTTAATGTATACATACAAACATCATGAGGTCTTTTTCAAGGTTGTAATGGGGCTAAGGTAAGGGTAATGGTATATATATAAGGCTAAGTGAGCTAATAATTGAACCCTTGATTAGTCTAAGATGTCACCTAACATATGCATACTCTATATAATCTAGAAATCTTGCCTAGCTGCCCAATTTTTTCACTTGTGTGTTACATACTCATGCACCAATTTTATTTTTGATTTTATCCCATGTGCATTGATTCTTTAATTTTTGCATTGGGGTAATTTTTGTCCCCTTATTTAATTTCTTAATGAATTTCTTTTTTCTTTTTTTCTTTTTTTCTTTTTTTTCTCTTTTTTTTGAAACATAAGAATAATATATCAATGCACATGGTGTTTTAATTATTTTGATTTCACATGAGCATGCTCCCAAATTTTAAATAATTTATTCACTTCAATTCCCTACTTTTTTCTATCATCCCATGTTCCCATAAAATTTCCCACACTTAAATTATACACAATATCTATCTTAAGCTAACCAAGAATTCAACTTGGGATTTTTATTTTGTTTTTCTGCTTAAGGCTAGTAATGTGGTTATAAAACAAAAGGGGAGTAAAAAGCTCAAGGTGGCTAACAAGGGTGACATAAAAGGGTAGGCTTTATTTGGGATAAGTGAGTTAATAATCAAATATGGCCTCAATCATATGCAAGCATGTACATACACTAAATAATGGACATATAGAATGGAACAAAGCAACGATTGCAATCATAGAGAAGAAAACATACAAGAATAAAAATTTATGGTTAGATAATGTAACCATGCATGTAAATAAGCTCAAATCTCACAGGTTGTGTATTCTTTGGCTCAAAAACCATGTTCCAAATACAACTTCAAACAAATTTAACACATAAAAAATTTTAATTTTTAATTTAAATTAGTGAAATATTATAAAATAAAGTCTTGAAAAGAAATTTATTACTTCAACCAAGTGGTGGTAAAATATGCACAAAATCTAACTATAATGCAATCAAACATGCAAATGCAAGAACTAACTACAGAGAAGTTTAGACATTGGGGTTGAGTCAGAAATAACTAACCCATGGAGATCGGTATCGACCTCCCCACACTTAAAGATTGCACCGTCCTCGGTGCATGCTAAGATGTATAAGTGGACTGCTGCTCCAATTGATGCCTTTAGCTATAGATTGTGCAGATTGATTTGTTTGTCTCCCCATTTAGAAGCTTTCCCTTTCCCTTCCTCGGTGGCCATCCTGAAAGAAGAGGAAAAGAAGGAAAGTAACCCAGAAGTAGAGATAAGAACATAAATGAAATATGGGTGTTAATGCCAAATAATAAAGGTCTCAATTACATGGTAGCTACAACATGCAAGGGAGAAAATAGTGAAAGCAAATGGCATATCAAGAGTGCAAAAATTGCAACAATGGGAAAGAGAGTGGGTAAAGAAAGATAATATAAATTCATGTCAATGCAAAAGTAATATAGGTATAAAAGATAGGCATTGATTTAATTAATATTACCTAACAAGAATAAAACAAGTCACTAAGCACCAAGATAATACCAGAAAAGATACAACAGTTGAATAAGAAAATTTAACACCAATGGAAAAGAAAAAGAAAGTAAGAAAGGAGGAAGAAAGAAGAAAAGATAGAAGAAATTAGGATTAGAAAAGAAAAGATAAGATAATTGGCGCTGGTCTGGATAAGCTGTGCGTCGCATATGACGCGGCCGCGTGGTGCACGCGATCGCGTGGGGTGTGATAAATTCAAGTGACGCGGACGCGTGGGGCACGCGGACGCGTGACTTGATTTGTGCTAGTGGTGTGAGTGCAGCCTCGCGTTCGCACAACTCTCTGTGTAAATGCATTTTGCCAAAAATCTGGGTGACGCAGTCGCGTGGGGGACGCGATCGCGTGGATGGCCTATTTTAAAAAATGACGCGGACGCGTGGGGCACGCGTTCGTGTGGTAGGACTTGTGCTTCTAGCACGAGTTCAGCCCAATTCCAGCTCAACTTTCGGCCATACACTCTTTTTACATCGATTTACAGGGCACGCGTTCGCGTGGGCCCACGCAGACGCGTGGGAGGCATTTTTCCCACATGACGCGACGCGTCAGCGACGCGGTCGCGTGGATCAATTTGTGCCAAAGGCACGCCTCCATCCACGCTCTCGCGTGACTCTCTGTGCAATTTTGTTTTCTTCTCAACGCACCTATGACGCGGACGCATCGGCAACGCTGTCGCGTCGCGTGCGTGAATTTTTTTTATAATGCAGTATGCAGAATGCAATGCTTAATATGAATGCTATGCATGATTCTAGGTTCAATCAAAACTCAAAAACAGACTAAAATTAAAATAGAAAAAGGAACGGTCATACCATGGTGGGTTGTCTCCCACCCAGCACTTTTAGTTATAGTCCTTAAGTTGGACATTTGGCGAGCTCCTTGTCATGGTGGCTTGTGCTTGAACTCATCTTGAAACTTCCACCAATGCTTGGACTTCCAATAAGCTCTATCAATACCAAGTAAATTTACCAAGCGTTGATGAAGTTCTCCACAAGCTTCGAGCTCCTAAAGTTGATCCTCATATATTCCTGGATCCCAAATCTTGTTTCTACACCTATCTTCAAGTTGATTATCATGATTCCATCATGGTGGCAAGCAGTCTGAATTCTCACTGAAGCGGCTAAACAACTTCTTAGACCCATTCAGTTGAGCTCTATAGCAACCTTTGCGTTTAAACTTAAAACTTCCAACCATAATGAACCTTGCAGGGCAATTCTTACCACTGGCCATCTTCCTCTTACTCTTAATGCCACAAAGAGCTCTAAGTTGACCATCCGTCTCCAGTAGCCCATATTCAAGTGGAATTAGAAAGCTAAGGGATATGAATTTTACCCACTTGAATGTTGTGAAGGGTGATGGCAACTTAGGGGGAGGGGTTTCTAATGAACTTGCAAGCTCCACTCCTTTGTGCTCTTTGACATCTTCCACCTCTTTGCAAGCTTCTTCAATTTCAACCTCTTCCTCTTGGTAGCTTTCTTCTTATTCAATTTCTTCTTTATTGTTCACCAAGGGCATGGGAGGTTGTGCTTCTTCTTCTTTAATCTCCATGTCAAGTTCAATGGGAGAGGATGCAATTGTAGATAAGAATTCATTAATGATTGAATCCATCTCTTGATCGTCTCCTTCAAAGTCTTCAACCATGATATGCTTTGGAGGTTGTACACCCTCTTCAACATCAGTTTCAAACGTCTTTGAAGGAGGCTCTATAACTTGACTTTCCCATGGAGGTTCAGCATCTCCTAAGTCTTCAACCACTTCTTCTTCTTCAATAATTCTGGCTTCCTCCACTTGTTCCAATACCAAATTGTGCTGCTCACTATCCACCGGAGTGCCTAACTTCTCCTTCCTGCTACGTTCTTCAATAAATTCTCCACATGAAGCCATGGGGGTTCCTTGAATGCCCGAACTTCAGAAAGGTAATCGATTTATTGCTTGATCCAGGTGTTTAAGTATGAAATTGTATTCATCCTTGATGATTTCCTGTTCAACTATTTTTTCACCTTCAAGTACAAAATCCTCCTTGTTGTCTTCCTTCACTAGTTCTTCAACCGCGCTGTCAACTTTAAGGGTCTCTACTACCTTCACCTTTAGTGCCTCCTCTAGGTCTTTAAGAAGTATGGATTCGCGAAGATGATCTTCTCTCTCTTGTTCCATGTTAATCGTATCATTGTGATCATGTTGCTCTTGGATTGATAGATGTGGGTGCTCTTCCATGGATGGTGGTGATGGGATGGAGAGATCATTTTGTGGTTGAAAAGAAAGTGCACTAGAGTTTGAGGGTTGATTGTTAAAGGTATTTGGTGGTCCGATTTGGGCGGCGAGAGCTTGTATAGTAGAGTTTAGATCGGCAAATGCTTTCTCCATGGAGGTTTGGGGTGGATAGGAGGGTTCATTTGTTGGGAGAAAGGGTTCATGGTAGGAAGGTGGTTCATCTTGATAATGATAAGGAGATGGTGTATATTGAGGTGGTGGTTCTGTGTATGGTTCATTTGGTGGTTGGTGTGGTGAATAAGGATTGGGGTCATATGGAGGTGAATGGTGGAAAGGGGCTTGTGAGTGTGGTGGTTCAAAGCTATGTTGAGGAGGTGGTTCATTGGCATATGATGGGCTTGTTGGTAACTACAAGGGGGTCCAACATATCTATCAGCTTGGTATGCATTATAGAATGGTCTTTGTCCATGATATCTTGGAATGTGTTGTCGCCTAAAGGGTTGATCAGCTCCTCTTGGCTCCGTCCATCTTCGATTGCTTTGACCTTGATGCATATTCCTGTTATAACTTCCTCTTCCTGCAACATAGTTGTAACCAGACTCATAGCCAAAGGGGTGAGAGTTCATAGTAGTAGAAGAAAATAAAAACAAAAACTAACAAAAAGAAAATATTTTGAAAAAAATTTGATTTTTTTTGAAAAAAATAAGATAAGATATTTTTGAAAAAAAAATAAGATAAGATCTTTTTTTTTGAAAAATATTTACAATAACCAATAATAAGGCACACGTTTACAATTCCCCAGCAACGGCGCCATTTTGAAGAACTGAACATTGATGGTTTAGAAGTTATAATAAATTCTCGTTGCAAGTATAGTTTCTAAACCAAGCAATCAACCTTTCTTACAAAAGTTTTGGTTGTCACAATTAACAAACCCCTTTGGAATTGATAACCGAAGTATTTAAACCTCGGGTCGTCTTCTCAAGGAATTGCAGGGAAGTATGTTCTTATTATTGGTTATGAGTCTTGTAAATTGGGGATTTTGAAAGTAAGGAAGAAGTATGTTAATTGATAAAAAAAAGTAAAATAGTAATAATAAAATAAACTTTTGGCAAGGTATTAGAACTGGAAGTCCTATCCTTATCAATTGTGAGGAGAATTGGATTTAAATCACACTTAGTTAACCTTTACTAAAGCAAAGGAAAGTCAAGTGGAATAATTAGTTTGATTCTCAAATCCTAGTCAATCCCTGTGGGAAGACTAGTTTTAGAGCGATCTGCCAATTTCAACCACTGCTTTATTTGATAACTCAAGCGTCACCAATTACTTAACCAAAGCCAATAGTAAATAATCTAAATAAAAATCATGTCTGAAATACCTCAAATTATATTTAATAAAAGAAATCAAATCTAATATAGAAAAGTTCATAAACAAATAAAAGAGAAAATAAATAAAAAAGGAATATTGAACATGTGATGGAGAAGAAAAATTGGAAGTTGAAATAATAATAAATCCTAAATCCTTTAAGAGGAATCCTAATCCTAAATCCTAAGAGAGAGGAGAGAACCTCTCTCTCTGAAAACTACATCTAAAATTATAAAAAGTGTGTTATGAATGAATGATCTGATTCTGCTCCACTCCCAGCCTCTAATCTGTGTTTTCTGGGCCGAGAACTGGGTCAAAAACAGCCCAGAAGTCACTCCCAGCACTTTCTGGTCTGTACAGGTCGCGGCAAAGTGACGCGGAGGCGTCGTCCACGCGTTTGCGTGTATTGAAGTTCGCAGATGCGACGCGTCCGCGTGGAGCGTGCGTTCGCGTCGCTTCTCAATATGGCCACTATGGCAAATTATATATCAAATCGAAGCCCCGAAAGTTAGCTTTCCAACGCAAGTAGAACCACATCATTTAGACCTCTGTAGATCAAGTTATGATCGTTTTAATGCGAGAGGGTCAGGCTGACAGCTTTGCAGTTCCTTCAACTTCTTGTATTCCTTCCACTTTTGCATGCTTCCTTTCCATCCTTTGAGCCATTCCTGTCCTGTAATCTCTGAAATCACTTAACACACATATCAAGGCATCTAATGGTAATAAGAGAGGATTAATATTAGCAAATATAAGGCCAAAGAAGCATGTTTTCAATCATAGCACAAAATCAGGAAGGAGAATGTAAAACCATGCAAATCATATGAATAAGTGGGCAAAGGTTTGATAAAAACCACTCAATTGAGCACAAGATAAACCATAAAATAGTGGTTTATCATGTACCAATCACAAAAATTTAGAAAGTGTGTGGTCCATGACATGTTGAGGTAGGTGCGACACGCGTGGCAGTTATACAATGGCTTGATCTTGAAGCTGAAGAGGAGGAAGGAAAAGATGGAAAAGAAGACTGTGAAGGTGAAGAAGGAAAGTATGAATGTTAGGGTTATACGAGATATGATGGAAATTGGAGAAGAACAATGTCATTTTCGGACAAAGGGGTTAGGGATAATTTTGTCCCATGTTAGAGTTGTCAGTGATCATTTTGTCCCCTGTTAGAGTTGTCACTTCCGTTAGAGTTGACGGAGCCAAGGACCTAAGTAACTAACGGAATTAATTGTTAGGGACTAATCGAGTAATTAATTTTAGTTGAGGACTAAAATGTCTGATTCAAAATTCTTGAGGGCCAAAATGGGTAAATATTTTAAATTATTTATTTTTTTTAACTAACAATTTCATCTAGAAACATATAAACATGAAAAATTGCATATTTTATAAAAATTCTAAAAATCGAATCGATTATTGAACTATTTTAATTACTAATTTACTGGTTTATTGCTTCAACCAATTTAATCGAAATTCAATAAAAAAAAGCTATTTTATAATAAAATAATAAATAAACACAAAAGAATACAAATAATCAAGTTATATTCTTGTTGTATTAATGAGCATGTTAAATTATAATTTTGACTATAGATTTTATATTAGTATTGTGTTATAATTATAATCATTTGAGTAAAATTTATTAGCAGTTTTTAATTTTTAAATTTAATTTAAATTTATTAAGAATTTTGAAATTTTAGTCATTTTAAAGATATTTTTTTCTTTTAAACATAATTTATTTTATAGCATATATTTATTTTAGATTATATTATAATTAATCTACATTAGTATTTAAATATACGTGTAACTTATCATAAGAATAAAAAATTAATTATTTTTGGTATGTAAACTATTTTACCTTATAACAATCTATATAAATCAACTAGATGATAGAATTTTGATTCTAATATTTAAACTAATTTTTATCATGATGGCAAGTAATCAATAATCTGAATATTCATAAAATCTAATCCAAATTGAATTTTAATTTTTCTTGGCATAATACTACAACAAAAATATTCATTTAACTATACTTTTTTAAGCTATATTTAAAAAGTGTAGTCTATTCACATTTTTTTGTATTATTATTTTATAAGCAGGTAAAAAATATAGTTGTAGCATCATTTAAAAAATGTCTCCTTAGATATTGTAAATATCACTTATAAAATATAGTCTTATTTTAAATTCTTAATATCTAAAGTTGCACTTTTCTTACCAAAGAGTACATTTTAAAGAATAATCTGTTCGTTATGTTTTGGTGCGCTTTTAAAAGTGTTGCCTAATATAAAAACACCAAATAAGACAATAAATCAGAAAGGGGGAGCATGGGAAGAAGACGAGAGGAGAGGGGAAGGAAAGAAAGAAAGGACGACGCCGGCTAGAGCTCCGCTGCTGTCACTGTTGTCGTTGAGCGCCAGTGACAGAGAGCTCGAGGAAGAGAGAAAACATGATGGAAGAGAGAAGAAGGGGTGCTCCGTTGCTGCTGAAGCTCCACCGCCACTGCTAGGGGTTGTTGCCGTTGCTGTTTTGCCACCGTCGGGCTGCTGTGCCGCCGCCAAAGAGCTCGAAGGGAGTACTCTCTGTCACCAGGTAACCATTCTCTGTTCTGTATCCTCTCTTTCTTGCTCATTCTCTAACTTGCTCCCACTTTTGAGTTCGAAGGTGTGTATGGTTTTGATAGTGATGATGAACTACAATGGCTAATTGAGATAGAGAAGGTATATATTAATTTTCAATTGGTTCTGTGAATTTTTGGGAGTTTTGGGTTCTAATTTTAGGTTTTCTAATTTTCTAATTAGTTGTTGTTCTTATATTGTTCCATGTTTTTACTATCGTAATTTTGGCATCAAGCAAAGGATAGATTAAATGGACTTTTCATCTGATTACCCCAAATAATAAAGGGGTCTACTCTTCTCTCTAATTGATCTCATTGTAATTGATTGGTGTCATTTCAGGCCACAAGCAGAACTAGATCGCTATTTGAAAGCTTCACAAATTAGGGAGAGAGCAGTTGACAAGATTAATAATGTTATTTGAACGTATGAATCAATTGTTTGTACCTTATATTTCTTCAGGGTTTTATTGTTAGATCATTTCTCTTGGTATATAGCTTCAATCTATTGTGCTTTATTGATTATAATCCTTTTTCTCTTTTAATTTGTATAGTTCCTATTACTTCCAGATACAATGATTTGAGGCTCAGAATATTTTCCAAACACCCAAATTTGTTCCCTGAAGAGGTGAGTATCATTCACTAGAAGAAATCAGACTTTTAAAGAAAGTATTGATGTCTCAGAGGAAGTGGTATTCTTTTTCTCCTTACCACTGAATCAAAATTCTTATTTCTTAATTAATTAGTGGATTCCTTATTGCGTGCAATGATGGTATTAGGGGTAGTGCTAATAAATTTTTAATAAACCTAAACAATAAAAGATATGTTTATAATCATCGAAACAAAACATGTATATAGGTGAATTCTAATATGTCTATGCTTATGGTGTCTATGTAATATAATCTTGATTTGTAGGGACAATGTTGCTGTGTTGGGTCTCGAATCTTTGTACATGAGTGTATCTATGATGAGTTCTTAGAGAAGTCAAAGAAACGTGGTTTGAGACACATTGTTGGTGATCCATTCAAGAAGGGTGTTGAACAAAGCCCTCAAGTGCTGCATGCTCTCTATTCTAATCCATTCACTGCTCGGTTTTTAGAATAGCTGACTTTGATGCATGCAATTAACCGAGGGAAATTGAAATCTCAGATTGACACATAACAATTTGAGAAAGTGATTAGGTACATAAGATCTGGAATTGAAAACAATGCTACCCTTGAATGTGAGGGTCAGCGATTGGGCTTAAAAGGCTTCTTCATCGAGCCAACTGTTTTCTCCAATGTTAAGGTATTCATTTATTTCATTTTGTATTGGCACAAGTGGCTTGCACATTAAGATTCATAACCTAAATATGCTAACAACTCCCCTAAGGAGACAATGAAGAATCTTGACAATGTGTACAATGGGCTGGTTATTTAGCCCAATAAGGATAAAAAATGAAAACCACCGCACAAATTACCCTAATTCCAAAAATCCCCATTCAGTTACTTTATCAAAACAACCATCCAAACCCTAATTGCAAACAGATTTCACCCAAATCTTTCTTCTTCTTTAGCTGGCACCCCCCACCCCGTGCTCCAAATTCTTCACTAACCATCCTACCTCAGCAGCGTCGGAGACACACCTGACCATCCAACACCGGTGACCGCAGTGCACCCCCTCTGGCGTGTGTCTGTCCCCGTCACCGGCAGCCAACAGCTCAGACGGTGCCTGCTTCCGATTGCGGGTCTCTTGTGTCATCCGCAGGACGCCTTCTTCGTCATTCCAATCGCACGTCGATGCAGCCTGGGTCGCCGCTCTCTCGCGCACCGGCACCCATCTTGAGGTCCGTGTCCTGCATCCGCCACCCTAGCCTCCCAGTTCATCGAAGCCGTGATCGCTGAACAGGTTTCCCTCCTTGCTGCTACGACACACACGACCAGCCATACCTGCTACCAAAGGTTAGTTGATTAATATGGTTAGTTGATGTTAATGGTTTTACTTATAACTAGATGTTCATGGTATGAATCTTGCTGAGTTAGTTGGTTGTTCATAATTAAGAACTCCATGGTTAGAATTTGAATGTATTAGAACGTATCAAAAAAGTTGTTGCTATTGATGGTTGCATTTGATTTAATTAAGAACACCATACTGATTGTTATTTGTTTTGGATTGTGAATTTATTGAACACTTGAGCACATTTAGTTGCACACATTTTACTGATTGTATTCTTAATTTGCTTAGTGGTGGTTGGAACTTTTTATACTTGTTAACTAAGGGTTCAGCTGATAACATGATATTTATGCAATGAATTTAGCTGAGTTACTTTTTATACGCTCCTTGCTTTGGCCAGGGAAGAATAAGTTGAGTTATCGGTTAAAAAGCACTTTAATTTTGCAAGAATCACACTTTTTCTTGTTCTCACTTTGGTAAGTTTTTATTGGAATCTTTCCAATTTTACCTACCTAGTTTGGCGGCTTTAATAGTATCATTGATAATGTTTTCTGAGTATGAATGTCATGCTGTTCTATTGCTCGCTACATGCTTGTTTGGTAATCAGATTATGATTTTCGGATTGAGGATAACCCAATTATTTCTCAGTTCTTAATAGTATACCAACTGACAAAAATTACGGGTAAGGAGGTCGAAACACCGTTCACATCACCAAGCACAAAAACCCTGGTACAAATGGCTGAAGTGTTACTGACGAACAGATTAATTGATGGTAAAGAAATTCACAAATATGATCGCGTTGTAAGTACAGCTTCTAAACTAACAGAAAATCCTTTCGTACAAACGTTTGGTTGTCACAGGTAACAAACCCAATAAAATTTATAAACTGAAGTATTCAAACCTCGGATCATCTTCTCAAGGAATTGCAGGGAAGTGTGAATTATTATTGATTATGGAAAACAGTATTTTTGGGTTTTAAAAAGGTTTGAACCAGAGAAATAAAATGCGGGAATTAATAAATTAATAACTAATAAAACTCTTGGCAAGGTATGAAAGCTGGAAGTCCTATCCTAGTTATCCTTATCAATGGTGATGAGAATTATATTTTTGCTCCCACTAAGTCAACCTCTAACTATGAAGGTAAGTCAAGTGGACAAATCAATTTAACACCTAAAGTCCTCGTCAACTCCTGAGGAAAGACTAGAGTTATAGGAATCTAAATCAATCAGCAAAGATATCAATTATCAATCACGATGAGTTTGACAACTCAAGAGTTACCAATTAATCAACCAAAGCCAAAAGGGAAAAAATCTAAATTATTTATATAAATAAAAGAAAGCAATCATAAATCTGAAATACCTCAAATTATATTAAATAGAAATTCAATCCTAACATGGAGTTCATAAACCAATATTAACAAACTAAAATAATAGAATAAATAAAAGTAGAAGAGAAATTAAAATAAAGGAACATTGAACCTGGAAAGTGAGAAGAAAAAATCCTAAATCCTTTAAGAGGAATCCTAATCCTAAATCCTAAGAGAGAGGAGAGAGCCTCTCTCTCTAAAAACTACATCTAAACCTAAAATTGTGTGTATGATCTGATATGTTGAGTCTTTGCATGTTCCCTGACTTTAATCTGTGTTTCTGGGCCAAAATCTGGGTCAAAATGCGACCCAAAATCATCTCTAGCATTTCCTGAATTTTCTGCAGATCGCGCATGTCACGCGTACGCGTCAGTCACGCATACGCATCATTTGACGATTTTTCCCTCCACGCGTGCGCGTCAGGCATGCGCTTGCATCATTTACGCGAACTCCAATCCACGCGTACGCGTCATGCACGCGTACACGTTGCTGTGATTTTGTCCAAATCGCGTGCACGCGTCAGCCATGCGTGCGCGTCACTATCCGCTGGTTGTCTCATTTATTTCTTGTGCTCCTTCCCTTTTTGCAAGCTTCCTCTCTATTCTCTAAGCCATTCCTGCCCTATGAAGCCTGAAACACTTAACACACAGATCACAGCTTCGAATGGTATAAAGGAGAAAAATATACAATTAAAAGATCTTTAGGAAGCAAGTTTTCAATCATAGAGCAATTTGGGAAGGAATTGTAAATACATGCTAATCATATGAATAAGTGGGTAAATACTTGATAACCATTCAATTAAACAAAATATGAATCATAAAATAATGGTTTATCAACCTCCCCACACTTAAACATTAGCATGTCCTCATGCTTAGCTTAAGGAGATAAAATAAATGAGTAGGGACAAGTGGTGCACGAAATTGTGATCATCAATGGCACCATCAACATGGTACGCTCAATTGCAATCTCAACTCTTTATCACAACTTCGCACAACTAACCAGCAAGTGCACTGGGTCGTCCAAGTAATAAACCTTACGCGAGTAAGGGTCGATCCCACGAAGATTGTTGGTATGAAGCAAGCTATGGTCATCTTGTAAATCTCAGTCAGGCGGATTCAAATGGTTATGGAGGATTAATGACTAAAAGATGAATAAAACTTAAAATAAAGATAGTGATACTTATGTAGTTCATTGGTGAGAATTTCAGATAAGCGTATGAAGATGTTTTGTCCCTTCCGTCTCTCTGCTTTCCTACTGTCTTCATCTAATCCTTCTTACTCCTTTCCATGGCAAGCTGTATGTTGGGCATCACCGTTGTCAATGGCTACAGTCCCGTCCTCTCAATGAAAATGTTCAACGCACTCTGTCACAGCACGGCTATTCAGCTGTCGGTTCTCGATCATGTCGGAATAGAATCGAGTGATTCTTTTGCGTCTGTCACTAATGCCCCACAATCGCGAGTTTGAAGCTTGTCACAGTCATTCAATCCTTGAATCCTACTCAGAATACCACAGACAAGGTTTAGACCTTCCGGATTCTCTTGAATGCCGCCATCAATTCTAGCTTATACCACGAAGATTCTGATTAAGGAATCCAAGAGATAAACATTCAAGCCTTGTTTGCTTGTAGAACGGAAGAGGTTGTCAGGCACGCGTTCATAAGTGAGAATGATGATGAGCGTCACATAATCATCACATTCATCATGTTCTTGGGTACGAACGAATATCTTAGAACAAGAATAAGCTGAATTGAATAGAAGAACAATAGTAATTGCATTAATACTCGAGGTACAGCAGAGCTCCACACCTTAATCTATGGTGTGTAGAAACTCCACCGTTGAAAATACATAAGTGATAATAGTGATCATTGGCTTCGGCCCCAGAGAGGGAACCAGAAGAACCAAGAGCAAAAGGTCCTATTTTATAGAGAACTAGTAGCTTAGGGTTTACAGAAATGAGTAAATGACATAAAAATCCACTTCTGGGCCCACTTGGTGTGTGCTTGGGCTGAGCATTGAAGCTTTCATGTGTAGAGACTTTTCTTGGAGTTAAACGCCAGCTTTTGTGCCAGTTTGGGCATTTAACTCCCATTCTTGTGCCAGTTCCGGCGTTAAACGCCAGAATTCTTGAGCTGACTTGGAACGCCTGTTTAGGCCATCAAATCTCGGGCAAAGTATAAACTATTATACATTGCTGGAAAGCCCAGGATGTCTACTTTCCAACGCAAATAAGAGCGCGCCAATTGGGCTTCTGTAGCTCCAGAAAATCTACTTCGAGTTCAGAGAGGTCAGAATCCAACAGCATCTGCAGTCCTTTTCAGCTTCTAAATCAGATTTTTGCTCAGGTCCCTCAATTTCAGCCAGAAAATACCTGAAATCATAGAAAAACACACAAACTCATAGTAAAGTCCAGAAAAGTGAATTTTAACTAAAAACTAATAAAAATATAATAAAAACTAACAAAAACATATTAAAAACATACTAAAAACAATGCCAAAAAGTGTACAAATTATCCGCTCATCACAACACCAAACTTAAATTGTTGCTTGTCCCCAAGCAACTGAAAATCAAATAAGATAAAAAGAAGAGAATATGCAATGAATTCCAAAAACATCTATGAAGATCAGTATTAATTAGATGAGCGGGGCTTTTAGCTTTTTGCCTCTGAACAATTTTGGCATCTCACTCTATCCTTTGAAATTCAAAATGATTGGCTTCTATAGGAACTTAGAATCCAGATAGTGTTATTGATTCTCCTAGTTAAGTATGATGATTCTTGAACACAACTATTTTATGAGTCTTGGCCGTGGCCTAAAGCACTCTGTCTTCC
This sequence comes from Arachis stenosperma, assembly GCF_014773155.1. Taxonomy (NCBI): domain Eukaryota; kingdom Viridiplantae; phylum Streptophyta; class Magnoliopsida; order Fabales; family Fabaceae; genus Arachis; species Arachis stenosperma. The sequence goes on from NC_080377.1 coordinate 110,314,405, forward strand.
AGTATTACCACCGAATACATACATGCCACAGACACATAACTGGGTGAACCTTTTCAGATTGTGACTCAGCTTTGCTAGAGTCCCCAATTAGAGGTGTCCAGGGTTCTTAAGCACACTCTTTTTGCCTTGGATTATGACTTTATTATTTTTTTTCAAAAATTATTTTTATGATTTTTCAGATCCTCAGTAACATGTCTTCTTTTTTTTCATCATTCTTTCAAGAGCCAACATTCATGAACAACAAATTCAAAAGACATATGCACTGTTCAAGCATACATTCAGAAGTCAAAGTATTGCCACCACATCAAAATAATTAATCTGTTATAAAATTTGAAATTCATGCAATTCTTCTCTTTTTCAAAAGAACATTTTTCATTCAAGAAAGGTGATGGATTCATAGGACATTCATAACTTTAAGGCATAGACACTAAGACACTAATAATCATGAGACACAAACATAAATAAACAGAAGCATAAAAATTTGAAAAAAAGAAAAATAAAGAACAAGGAGATTAAAGAACGGGTCCACCTTAGTGATGGCGGCTTGTTCTTCCTCTTGAAGATCTTATGGAGTGCTTGAGCTCTTTAATGTCTCTTTCTTGCCTTTGTTGCTCCTCTCTCATGATTCTTTGATCTTCTCTAATTTCATGGAGGAGGATGGAATGTTCTTGGTGCTCCACCCTTAGTTGTCCCATGTTGGAACTCAATTCTCCTAGGGAGGTGTTGATTTTCCCCCAATAGTTTTGTGGAGGAAAGTGCATCCCTTGAGGCATCTCAGGGATTTCATGATGAGTGGGATCTCTTGTTTGCTCCATCCTTTTCTTAGTGATGGGCTTGTCCTCATCAATGAGGATGTCTCTCTCTATGTTAATTTCAACTGAATAACAGAGGTGACAAATGAGATGAGGAAAGGCTAACCTTGCCAAGGTAGAGGACTTGTCCGCCACCTTATAAAGTTCTTGGGCTATAACCTCATGAACTTCTACTTCCTCTCCAATCATGATGCTATGAATCATGATAGCCCGGTCTATAGTAACTTCGGACTGGTTGCTAGTGGGAATGATTGACCGTTGGATAAACTCCAACCATCCCCTAGCCACGGGCTTTAGGTCATGCCTTCTCAAATCTCTATGAGGACTTGGTCCAACCTTTGATCAAAGTTGACCCTTCTAGTGTAAGGGTATTCATCTCCTTGCATCATGGGCAAGTTGAATGCCAACCTTACATTTTCTGGACTAAAATCTAAGCATTTCCCCCGAACTATTGTAAGCCAATTCTTTGGGTCCGGGTTCACACTTTGATCATGGTTCTTGGTGATCCATGCATTGGCATAGAACTCTTGAACCATTAAGATTCCGACTTGTTGAATGGGGTTGGTAAGAACTTCCCAACCTCTTCTTTGAATCTCATGTCGGATCTCCAGATATTCACTCTTTTTGAGTTTGAAAGGGACCTCTGAATCACCTTCTTCATGGCCACAACTTCATAGAAGTGGTCTTGATGCACCCTTGAGATGAATCTCTCCATCTCCCATGACTCGGAGGTGGAAGCTTTTGCCTTCCCTTTCCTCTTTCTAGAGGTTTCTCCGACCTTAGGTGCCATAAATGGTTATGAAAAAACAAAAAGCAATGCTTTTACCACACCAAACTTAGAAGGTTTGCTCGTCCTCGAGCAAAAGAAGAAAGAAGAGAGTAGAAGAAGAAGAAAATAGAGGAGATGGAGGTGGCTTTGTTTTTCGTCCAAGGGGGAGAAGTAGTGTGTAGGTTGTGTGAAAATGAAAGAGTGAATATGGGTTTATATAGGAGTGGAGAGGGGGTGTATGGTTCGGTCATTATGGGTGGGTTGGGAGGGAAAGTGGTTTGAATTTGAATGGTGAGGTAGGTGGGATTTTATGAAGGATGGATGTGAGTGGTGAAGAGAATGGTGGGATTTGATAGGTGAGGGGTTTTTGGGGAAGAGGTGTTGAGGTGATTGGTGAATAGGTGAAGAAGAGAGAGAGAGTGGTGGGGTAGGTGGGGATCCTGTGGGGTTCACAGATCCTGAGGTGTCAAGGATAATTCATCCCTGCACCAAGTGGCGAGCAAAAATGCTCTTTTCGCCAATCCTGGCATTAAACGCCGGGCTGGTGCCTATTTCTGGTGTTTAACGCCAGCTTCTTGCCCATTCCTGGCGTTAAACGCTAGTCTGGTGCCCCTTTCTGGCGTTAAACGCCCAGAATAGTGCCAGATTGGGCGTTAAACGCCTATTTTGCTGTCTTCACTGGCGTTTAAACGCCAGTAAGTTTTCCTCCAGGGTGTGCTATTTTTCTTTCTGTTTTTCATTCTGTTTTTGCTTTTTCAATTGATTTTGTGACTTCCCATGATCATCAACCTATAAAAAACATAAAATAACAAAGGAAAATAGATAAATATAACATTGGATTGCCTCCCAACAAGCGCTTCTTTAACGTCAGTAGCTTGACAGTGGGCTCTCATGGAGCCTCACAGATGTTCAGAGCAATGTTCGAACCTCCCAACACCAAACTTAGAGTTTGAATGTGGGGGTTCAACACCAAACTTAGAAGTTGGTTGTGGCCTCCCAACACCAAACTTAGAGTTTGACTGTGGGGGCTCTGTTTGACTCTGTTTTGAGAGAAACTCTTCATGCTTCCTCTCCATGGTAACAGAGGGATATCATTGAGCCTTAAACACAAAGGATTCTTCATTCACTTGAATGATCAATTCTCCTTTGTCAACATCAATCACAGCCTTTGCTGTGGCTAGGAAGGGTCTGCCAAGTATGATGGATTCATCCATGCACTTCCCAGTCTCTAGGACTATGAAATCAGCAGGGATGTAATGGTATTCAACCTTTACCAGAACATCCTCTACAAGTCCATAAGCTTGTTTTCTTGAATTGTCTGCCATCTCTAGTGAGATTCTTGCAGCTTGCACCTCAAAGATCCCTAGCTTCTCCATTACAGAGAGAGGCATGAGATTTATGCTTGACCCTAGGTCACACAGAGCCTTCTCAAAGGTCATGGTGCCTATGGTACAAGGTATTGAGAACTTCCCAGGGTCCTGTCTCTTTTGAGGTAATCTCTGCCTAGTCAAGTCATCCAGTTCTTTAGTGAGCAAAGGGGGTTCATCCTCCCAAGTCTCATTACCAAATAACTTGTCATTTAGCTTCATGATTGCTCCAAGGTACTTAGCGACTTGCTCTTCAGTTACATCTTCGTCCTCTTCTGAGGAAGAATACTCATCAGAGCTCATGAATGGCAGAAGTAACTCCAATGGAATCTCTATGGTCTCAGTGTGAGCCTCAGATTCCCACGGTTCCTCATTAGGGAACTCATTGGAGGCCAGTGGACGTCCATTGAGGTCTTCCTCAGTGGCGCTCACTGCCTCTTTCTCCTCTCCAAATTCGGCCATGTTGATGGCCTTACACTCTCCTTTTGGATTCTCTTCTGTATTGCTTGGAAGAGTACTAGGAGGGAGTTCAGTAACCTTCTTACTCAGCTGACCCACTTGTGCCTCCAAGTTTCTAATGGAGGACCTTGTTTCAGTCATGAAACTTTGAGTGGTTTTGATTAGATCAGAGACCCTGGTTGCTAAGTCAGAGTGGCTTTGCTTAGAATTCTCTGTCTGTTGCTGAGAAGATGATGAAAAAGGCTTGCCATTGCCAAACCTGTTTCTTCCACCATTATTGTTGTTGAAACCTTGTTGAGGTCTCTGTTGATCCTTCCATGAGAGATTTGGATGATTTCTCCATGAAGGATTATAGGTGTTTCCATAGGGTTCTCCCATGTAATTCACTGATGAGCGGATAATTTGTACGCTTTTTGGCATTGTTTTTAGTATGTTTTTAGTACCTTTTAGTTAGTTTTTAGTATATTTTTATTAGTTTTTAATTAAAATTCACTTTTCTGGACTTTACTATGAGTTTGTGTGTTTTTCTGTGATTTCAGGTATTTTCTGACTGAAATTGAAGGTTCTGAGCAAAAATCTGATCCAGAGACTGAAAAGGACTGCAGATGCTGTTGGATTCTGACCTCCCTGCACTCGAAGTGAATTTTCTGGAGCTACAGAAGCCCAATTGGCGCGCTCTCAACGGCATTGGAAAGTAGACATCCTGGGCTTTCCAGCAATATATAATAGTCCATACTTTGCCCATGATTTGATGGCCCAAACCTGCGTAGCAATCCGGCCTCAGAAATTCCAGCGTTAAACGCCGGAACTGGCATAAAACTTGGAGTTAAACGCCCAAACTGGCATGAAAGCTGGCGTTTAACTCCAGAAAAGGTCTCTACACGAAATTACTTCATTGCTCAGCCCAAGCACACACCAAGTGGGCCCGGAAGTGGATTTTTCTGTCATTTACTCATTTCTGTAAACCTTAGGATACTAGTTTACTATTTATAGGATCTTTTGACATTGTATCCGTACCTGATGACCTCATAACATTTTAGACGTTTCATTGTGTACCTTCCACAGCATGAGCCTCTAAACCCCATGGTTGGGGGTGAGGAGCTCTGCTGTGTCTTGATGGATTAATGCAATTACTACTGTTTCTTATTCAATCATGCTTGCTTCCATTCTAAGATATCACTTGCTCTTAACCCGGATGAATGTGATAATCCGTGACACTCATCATATTCTCAACTATGAACGTGTGACTGACAACCACCTCCGTTCTGTTTTAGATTAAGTAGATATCTCTTGGGTTCTTTAATCGGAATCTTCGTGGTATAAGCTAGAACTGATGGCGGCATTCAAGAGAATCCGGAAGGTCTAAACCTTGTCTGTGGTATTCTGAGTAGGATTCAATGACTGGATGACTGTGACGTGCTTCAAACTCCTAAAGGCGGGGCGTTAGTGACAGACGCAAAAGAATCACTGGATTCTATTCCGGCCTGATTGAGAACCGACAGATGATTAGCCTATGCTGTGACAGAGCATCAGGGACGTATTTTCACAAAGAGGATGGGAGGTAGCCACTGACAATGGTGAAACCCTACATACAGCTTGCCATGGAAGGAGCCTTGCGTGTTTGATGAAGAAGACAGTAGGAAAGCAGAGATTCGGAAGATGGAGCATCTCCAAAGCCTCAGCCTATTCTCCATTACTGCAAAACAAGTACCTTTTCATGTTCTTTTGCTTTTTACAATCAATCCTGATAATTTCTGATATCCTGACTAAGATTTACAAGATAACCATAGCTTGCTTCAAGCCGACAATCTCCGTGGGATCGACCCTTGCTCACGCAAGGTATTACTTGGACGACCCAGTGCACTTGCTGGTTAGTTGTGCGGGATTGCAAAAGTGTTATTGCAATTTCGTGCACCAAGTTTTTGGCGCCGTTGCCGGGGATTGTTCGAGTTTGGACAACTGACGGCTTATCTTGTTGCTTAGATTAGGACTGTTTTATTTTTGTTGGTTTAGAGTCTTTTAGTTGAGTCTAGTTTCATATTCTAAGTTTGGTGTCAATTGCATGCTTTTGTTTTTCTTTTAATTTTCGATTTTTGCATGTTCTTAGTCCCTATTTGATTTCTAAAAATTTTAAGTTTGGTGTCTTTTTGTGTTTTTCTCTTTCCTCTTTTTAAAAATCAAATCTTTTTCATAAAAATTTTTCAATCATATCTTTTTAATTGCTGTTTTCAAAATCTTTTCTTTTACTAATTGATTCAGTTCTCAATTCGCTTTAATTTCATTTCCCTTTTTGATTTTCGAATTTTTTTTATTTTTATTTTATTTCATTTTAATTTTTTCGGATATTTCAAAAAAATTTAAAAATAAACAAAATTCATCTCTTTGCAATTATTATCATTTCCCTTTTGTCCATCATGGACTTAAGTGGAATTAATCAGTCCAAAAGGACTCTGGGGTCTTATGCTAACCCCATTACAGCTGCATATGGGAGTAGCATCTGTATACCCCCCATCAAAGCTAGCAGCTTTGAGCTAAACCCTCAACTCATTATCATAGTGCAGTAAAATTGCCAGTATTCTGGTCTTCCACAGGAAGAACCTACTGAGTTTCTGGCACACTTCTTACAAATTGCTGACACAGTACATGATAAAGAGGTAGATCAGGATGTCTACAGACTGTTACTGTTTCCATTTGCTGTAAAAGATCAAGCTAAAAGGTGGTTAAATAATCAACCTACAGCAAGCATAAAGACATGGAAATAGTTGTCAGATAAATTCCTGAATCATTTTTACCCTCCAAAGAGGATGACACAGCTAAGGCTGGACATCCAAGGCTTTAAACAAGAGGATAATGAATCCCTTTACAATGCCTGGGAGAGGTATAGAGGTATGCTAAGGAAATGTCCCTCTGAAATGTTTTCAGAGTGGGTACAGTTAGACATTTTCTACTATGGGCTTACAGAAAAAGCTCAGATGTCTTTAGACCACTCAGTTGGTGGATCTATACACATGAGGAAGACAATTGAAGAAGCTCAAGAGCTTATAGACACTGTTGCTAGAAACCAATACTTATATTCTAGCAATGAGTTCGTTCCAAAAGAGGAAGTCATGGCATTAGTCACTAATCCTAATCCTCAATAACAGATGAATGAGCTTAATCAACAATTGCTCCTGATGACAGAACAGTTAGCAGAATTTAAAGAGATGCTCCATGAAACTAAAATTGCTAATAAGAGCATAGAACTACAGTTGAATCAAGCAAAACAGCAAATATCTAAACAAATAACAGAGGAGTGTCAAGCAGTTCAATTGAGGAGTGGGAAGACCTTGAATAACACTGCTCAAAAGAGCAAAAAGCCAAACAAGGAACAATTGACAGAGGACAACCAAACCACTGTTCAAAATCCCTCTGAGGACAGTAAGAGCCCAGAGAGAAATATTGGCGTTCAAACGCCAGAAAGGGAAGGAAAGTTGGCGTTAAACGCCCATTCCTTGCCCAGTTCTGGCGTTCAAACGCCAGAAAAGGGGAAGAAGTTGGCGTTTAACGCCCAATCTTCACCCATTCCTGGCGTCCAAACGCCCAAGGAGGATCAGGCACCTGAGAGTGCTGATAATTATCCCTCTAACAAGGCTTCTTCAACCACTTCTGTAAGGAATAAACCTGCAGCATCTAAGGTTGAGGAATATCAAGCCAAGATGCCTTATCCTCAGAAACTCCGTAAAGCGGAACAGGATAAGCAATTTGCCCGCTTTGCAGACTATCTAAGGACTCTTGAAATAAAGATTCCGTTTGCAGAGGCACTTGAGCAAATACCTTCTTATGCTAAGTTCATGAAAGAGATCTTAAGTCATAAGAAGGATTGGAGAGAAACTGAAAAAGTATTTCTCACTGAAGAATGCAGTGCAGTCATTCTGAAAAGCTTACCAGAAAAGCTTCAAGATCCTGGAAGCTTTATGATACCATGCACACTAGAAGGTGTTTGCACCAAGACAGCTCTATGTGATCTTGGAGCAAGCATCAATCTAATACCTGCATCCACTATCAGAAAGCTTGGGTTGGCTGGAGAAGTCAAACCAACTAGGATATGCCTCCAACTTGCTGATGGCTCCATTAAACACCCATCAGGCATAATAGAGGACATGATTGTCAAGGTGGGGCCATTCGCCTTTCCAACTGACTTTGTGGTACTGGAAATGGAGGAGCACAAAAGTGCAACTCTCATTCTAGGAAGACCTTTCCTAGCAACTGGACGAACTCTCATTGATGTACACAAAGGGGAAGTAACCCTGAGAGTCAATGAGGATGAGTTCAAGTTGAATGCTGTGAAAGCTATGCAGCATCCAGACACACCAGATGACTGCATGGACGTTGACATTATTGATTCTCTGGTAGAAGAAATCAATATGACTGAAAGCCTAGAATCAGAGCTTGAGGACATCTTCAAAGATGCTCAACCTGATCAAGAAGAACTAGAGGAAGTAAAGGAATTTTCGAAAATTCCTCAGGAGGAGGATAAACCTCCCAAACCTGAACTCAAACCTCTACCACCATCTCTGAAATATGCATTTCTAGGACAGGGTGACACTTTTCCAGTGATTATAAGCTCTGCTTTAGATCCACAGGAAGAGGAAGCACTGATTCAAGTGCTAAGGACGCACAAGACAGCTCTTGGGTGGTCCATAAGTGATCTTAAGGGCATTAGCCCAGCTAGATGCATGCACAAGATCTTATTGGAGGATAACGCCAAACCAGTGGTCCAACCACAGAGGCGGCTAAATCCAGCCATGAAGGAGGTGGTGCAGAAAGAGGTCACTAAATTACTAGAGGCTGGGATTATTTATCCTATTTCTGATAGCCCCTGGGTGAGTCCTGTCCAAGTTGTTCCCAAAAAGGGGGGCATGACAGTGGTTCATAATGAAAAAAATGAACTGGTTCCTACAAGGACAGTCACAGGGTGGCGCATGTGTATTGACTACAGAAGGCTCAATACAGCCACCAGAAAGGATCATTTTCCGTTACCATTCATAGACCAAATGCTAGAAAGACTGGCTGGTCATGACTATTACTGCTTTTTGGATGGCTATTCAGGCTATAACCAAATTGCAGTAGATCCCCAGGACCAAGAGAAAATAGCATTTACCTGCCCTTCTGGCGTGTTTGCCTATAGGAGGATGCCTTTTGGTCTGTGCAATGCACCTGCAACCTTTCAGAGGTGCATGCTCTCTATCTTCTCAGACATGGTAGAGAAATTTCTGGAAGTCTTCATGGATGACTTTTCAGTATATGGAGACTCATTTAGCTCCTGTCTTAACCACCTATCACTTGTCCTGAAAAGGTGCCAAGAAACTAACCTGGTTTTAAACTGGGAGAAATGTCACTTCATGGTGACTGAAGGAATTGTCCTTGGGCACAAAATTTCAAGCAGGGGAATAGAGGTGGATAAGGCAAAGGTAGAGGTAATTGAAAAATTACCACCACCTGCCAATGTTAAGGCAATCAGAAGCTTTCTGGGGCATGCAGGATTCTACAGAAGGTTTATAAAGGATTTTTCAAAAACTGCCAAACCTTTGAGTAATCTGCTAGCTGCTGACACTCCATTTATCTTTGATAATGAGTGTCTGCAGGCATTTGAGACCCTGAAAGCTAAGCTGGTCACAGCACCAGTTATCTCTGCACCAGATTGGACATTGCCATTTGAATTAATGTGTGATGCCAGTGATCATGCCATTGGTGCAGTGTTGGGGCAGAGGCATAACAAGCTTTTGCACGTCATTTATTATGCTAGCCGTGTTCTAAATGACGCACAAAAGAACTACACAACCACAGAGAAAGAGTTACTTGCAGTGGTTTATGCTATTGACAAGTTTAGATCCTACCTAGTGGGATCAAAGGTGATTGTGTACACTGACCATGCTGCTCTTAAATACTTACTCACAAAGCAGGATTCAAAACCCAGGCTTATCAGATGGGTATTGCTTCTGCAAGAGTTTGATATAGAAATAAGAGACAGAAAAGGGACAGAGAATCAAGTAGCTGATCATCTGTCCAGAATAGAACCAGTAGCTGGAGCGTCCCTCCCTTCTACTGAGATCTCTGAGACTTTCCCAGATGAGCAACTCTTTGCCATCCAGGAAGCTCCATGGTTTGCAGACATTGCAAATTATAAAGCTGTAAGGTTCATACCCAAGGAGTACAACAGTGTGCAAAGAAAGAAATTAATTTCAGATGCCAAGTACTACCTTTGGGATGAACCATATCTCTTTAAGAGATGTGCTGACGGAGTGATCCGCAGATGTGTACCCAGAGAAGAAGCACAAAGGATCCTATGGCACTGCCATGGATCACACTATGGAGGACATTTTGGAAGTGAGCGAACAGCCACTAAAGTCCTCCAGTGTGGATTCTACTGGCCTACTCTCTATAAAGATTCCCGAGAGTTTGTGCGTAACTGTGACAGTTGCCAAAGAGCTGGTAACCTGCCTCACGGATATGCCATGCCTCAACAAGGGATATTAGAGATAGAATTGTTTGATGTATGGGGAATTGACTTCATGGGGCCATTCCCACCATCATACTCAAACACTTACATTCTGGTGGCAGTGGACTATGTATCTAAATGGGTAGAAGCAATTGCTACACCCACTAATGATACCAAGACCGTGCTGAAATTCCTCCAGAAAAACATTTTCAGCAGGTTTGGCGTTCCCAGAGTGCTAATCAGTGACGGGGGCACTCATTTCTGCAATAAACAGCTATACTCTGCTATGGTTAGATATGGAATTAGCCATAAAGTGGCAACTCCGTATCATCCACAGACAAATGGGCAAGCAGAAGTCTCTAACAGAGAGCTAAAAAGAATCCTAGAACGGACTGTGATAGCCCGAAGAAAGGATTGGGCAAAGAGCTTGGATGATGCTCTGTGGGCATACAGAACAGCATTCAAGACTCCTATAGGCACCTCTCCATACCAACTGGTGTATGGGAAGGCCTGTCATTTGCCTGTGAAACTGGAACATAAAGCCTACTGGGCAACCAGATTCCTAAACATGGATGCTCAGTTAGCTGGTGAGAAAAGACTGCTCCAGCTAAATGAACTAGAGGAGTTCAGACTCAATGCCTTTGAAAATGCAAAAATTTATAAGGAAAAGGCAAAGAAGTGGCATGACAAGAGATTGTCAACCAGAGTCTTTGAGCCAGGACAAAGAGTTCTGCTCTTCAACTCCAGGCTCAAATTGTTTCCAGGAAAACTCAAATCCTGGTGGAGGGGTCCGTATGTGATTACAGGAGTATCACCATATGGATATGTTGAGCTTCAGGATATTGATTCTGACAAGAAGTTCATTGTTAATGGACAAAGAATCAAGCATTATCTTGAAAGCAATTTTGAGCAGGAATGCTCAAGACTGAGACTTGAGTGATTCTTAGCAGAAGTCCAGCTAAAGACAGTAAAGAAGCGCTTGCTGGGAGGCAACCCAGTCATTAGGAAGGTATATGATTAGTTCTTACAGAGGCAAGTATCAAAAATGAAGGAATTCACAGAGTTACAGAAGGATTCAGCTCAAAAAGCAGAGAAAATGAGCTTACTGGCAAAAAAACGCCAGTAAGGGGCATTTTGGGCGTTAAACGCCAGAATGGGTACCATTCTGGGCGTTTAACGCCAGGAATGGTGCCATTTTGGGCGTTAAACGCCAGAATGGGCACCATTCTGGGCGTTTAACGCCAGGTGTGCAGCATCCTGGGCGTTTTGGAAAAACGCCCAGTGATAAAGGATTTCTGGCGTTTAACGCCAGCCAGGGCACCTGGCTGGGCGTTAAACGCCCAAAAAAGGGTAGCAAATGGGCGTTAAACGCCAGAATGGGTGCCATTCTGGGCGTTTAACGCCAGAAAGGTGGGGGTACCACATTTTTGTTTTCAACTCAATTTTTTTCAAACTTTCCTCTTTTTAACCATACTCTTATACATAAATGCACTTCAACCTTTCATCATTCACTTTCTAATCTTCACAAATCAAAACCATTCTTCAAATCTATTTCAAATTAATCCCAAATCTTCTTCAAAAACTCACCCTTTTCTCAATTTCTCTCCATATCTTCTCAAATTTTCTTTCAAATTCTTATTTTTTTTCGAAATCTCTTCTCCCTCCCCTTATAAATTCACGTTTGGAACCCCCTTTACCCACACCATTCGAATTTCCTCTTTCTCTCTCTCTCTTCTTTCTTTTCTTTTGCTTGAGGACAAGCAAACCTCTAAGTTTGGTGTGCTTTTCCGTGATCACTAAGCCAAGATTCATCAATATCATGGCTCCTAAGGGAAAACAAACCAATTTAAGAGGCAAGAAAGAGAATAATCCAAAGAATCTTTGGAATCAAGAGAAGTTCTTAACCAAAGAACATGAAGACCATTATCACAAAATAATGGGTCTGAAGTCAGTGATCCCGGAAGTGAAATTTGATCTGAAAGAAGATGAATATCCGGGGATCCAAGAGCAAATTCGAAACAGAGGATGGGAAGTTCTAACCAATCCTGAGACAAAGGTTGGAAGGAACATGGTTCAGGAATTCTTCTCAAATCTGTGGCTAACAGATAAGCAGAGAATGACTGGAACTGCTTACCATACCTATAGAACCATGGTCAGAGGGAAAGTTATGTACTTCCATCTGGACAAAATAAGAGAAATCTTCAAGCTGCCTCAACTGCAAGATGATCCTGATTCCTTTAATAGGAGGATGGTGAGAGTAGATAAGGGGTTGGATCAAGTTCTAGAGGACATATGCCTCCCTGGAACTAAGTGGATAACCAATTCTAAGGGTGTCCCAAACCAACTCAAGAGGGGAGACCTCAAACCAATTGCAAGAGGTTGGCTAGACTTTATTGGGCGTTCCATATTGCCCACTAGCAACCGTTCTGAGGTCACCATCAAGAGAGCAGTGATGATTCATTGCATTATGCTTGGAAGAGAAGTGGAGGTGCATCATGTGATTGCTTGTGAGATCTACACAATTGCAAATAAGAATTCCACTGAAGCCAAATTGGCTTACCCAAGCTTGATCTCCTTGCTCTGTAGAGAGGCTGGGGTGAAGATGGGAGTAGATGAGTTCATACCCATTGAGCATCCAATCACCAAGAAGTCAATGGAAGGACAAGTGCAAGACAACTCTATCAAAAGGAGGGCGCATGAGTTCCTCCCTGAATTCCCTGAAATTGGCTACTGGGCCAACCTAGAAGCATCTATTAACAAGTTGCAAGAGACTATGGAGCAACTGAAGGAAGAACAGCAGAATCAAAACTGCATGCTCTGCAAATTGCTGAAGGAACAAGAGAAGCAGGGGCGTGAAATTCAAGAGATGAAACGCCAAAAGCTCTCCTCTCAAGCTGAGGGAGCATCCACTTCTCAAAATCAAGGTTGTTGAGTCCTAACTCTGTGAAAACCTCTATCATTAGGAGCCTATTCTTTTTCGTTTTTTTTATATTACTTCGTTTTTTTTATTTTTAGTTTCATCTTATGTTTAATTTCTGAGTCTTGTTCTTAATTCATAATTAATAAAATTTAAGTTTATGCCTTAAAGCTATGAATGTCCTATGAATCCATCACCTCTCTTAAAAGAAAAATGCTTTAATCACAAAAGAACAAGAAGTACAGGGTTTCGAAATTTATCTCTGAAACTAGTTGAATTAGTTTGATGTGGTGACAATACTTTTTGTTTTCTGAATGAATGCTTGAACAGTGCATATGTCTTTTGAATTTGTTGCTTTGAGAATGTTAAAATTGTTGGCTCTTGAAAGAATGAGGAGAAAGAGAACTGTTATTGAGGATCTGAAAAATCATCAAATTGATTCTTGAAGCAAGAAAAAGCAGTGAAAAAAAAAATTTCGAAAAAAAAAGGAGAAGAAAAGAAAAAGAAAGAAATAAAGTGGTGATCCAAAGCAATAAGAGTGTGCTTAAGAACCCTGGACACCTCTAATTGGGGACTTTAGCAAAGCTGAGTCACAATCTAAAAAGGTTCACCCAATTATGTGTCTGTGGCATGTAGAAGACAGAGTGCTTTGGGCCACAGCCAAGACTCATACACTAGCTATGTTCAAGAATCATTATACTTAACTAGGAGAATCAATAACACTATCTGAGTTCTGAGTTCTCATAGATGCCAATCATTCTGAACTTCAAAGGATAGAGTGAGATGCCAAAACTGTTCGGAGGCAAAAAGCTACTAGTCCCGCTCATCTAATTGGAGCTATGTTTCTTTGATATTTTGGAATCTATAGTATATTCTCTTCTTTTTATCCTATTTTGATTTTCAGTTGCTTGGGGACAAGCAACAATTTAAGTTTGGTGTTGTGATGAGCGGATAATTTGTACGCTTTTTGGCATTGTTTTTAGTACCTTTTAGTTAGTTTTTAGTATATTTTTATTAGTTTTTAATTAAAATTCACTTTTCTGGACTTTACTATGAGTTTGTGTGTTTTTCTGTGATTTCAGGTATTTTCTGACTGAAATTGAAGGTTCTGAGCAAAAATCTGATCCAGAGACTGAAAAGGACTGCAGATGCTGTTGGATTCTGACCTCCCTGCACTCGAAGTGAATTTTCTGGAGCTACAGAAGCCCAATTGGCGCGCTCTCAACGGCATTGGAAAGTAGACATCCTGGGCTTTCCAGAAATATATAATAGTCCATACTTTGCCCAAGATTTGATGGCCCAAACCTGCGTAGCAATCCGGCCTCAGAAATTCCAGCGTTAAACGCCGGAACTGGCATAAAACTTGGAGTTAAACGCCCAAACTGGCATGAAAGCTGGCGTTTAACTCCAGAAAAGGTCTCTACACGAAATTACTTCATTGCTCAGCCCAAGCACACACCAAGTGGGCCCGGAAGTGGATTTTTCTGTCATTTACTCATTTCTGTAAACCTTAGGATACTAGTTTACTATTTATAGGATCTTTTGACATTGTATCCGTACCTGATGACCTCATAACATTTTAGACGTTTCATTGTGTACCTTCCACAGCATGAGCCTCTAAACCCCATGGTTGGGGGTGAGGAGCTCTGCTGTGTCTTGATGGATTAATGCAATTACTACTGTTTCTTATTCAATCATGCTTGCTTCCATTCTAAGATATCACTTGCTCTTAACCCGGATGAATGTGATGATCCGTGACACTCATCATATTCTCAACTATGAACGTGTGACTGACAACCACCTCCGTTCTATTTTAGATTAAGTAGATATCTCTTGGGTTCTTTAATCAGAATCTTCGTGGTATAAGCTAGAACTGATGGCGGCATTCAAGAGAATCCGGAAGGTCTAAACCTTGTCTGTGGTATTCTGAGTAGGATTCAATGACTGGATGACTGTGACGTGCTTCAAACTCCTGAAGGCGGGGCGTTAGTGACAGACGCAAAAGAATCACTGGATTCTATTCCGGCCTGATTGAGAACCGACAGATGATTAGCCTATGCTGTGACAGAGCATCAGGGACGTATTTTCACTGAGAGGATGGGAGGTAGCCACTGACAATGGTGAAACCCTACATACAGCTTGCCATGGAAGGAGCCTTACGTGTTTGATGAAGAAGACAGTAGGAAAGCAGAGATACGGAAGATGGAGCATCTCCAAAGCCTCAGCCTATTCTCCATTACTGCAAAACAAGTACCTTTTCATGTTCTTTTGCTTTTTACAATCAATCCTGATAATTTCTGATATCCTGACTAAGATTTACAAGATAACCATAGCTTACTTCAAGCCGACAATCTCCGTGGGATCGACCCTTGCTCACGCAAGGTATTACTTGGACGACCCAGTGCACTTGCTGGTTAGTTGTGCGTTATTGCAAAAGTGTTATTGCAATTTCGTGCACCATTCACCTCTTCCATTGAAGGGTTCTCAGGATCATAAGCTTCTTCTTCAGATGAAGCATCCTTAGTACTGCCTGGTGCAGCTTGCATTCCATACAGACTTTGAGAAATCATATTGACTTGCTGAGTCAATATTTTGTTCTGAGCCAGTATGGCATTTAGAGTATCAATCTCAAGAACTCCTTTCTTCTGATTCGTCCCATTGTTCACAGGATTCCTTTCAGAAGTGTACATGAATTGGTTATTTGCAACCATTTCAATGAGTTCTTGAGCTTCTGCAGGCGTCTTCTTCAGATGAAGAGATCCTCCAGCAGAGCTGTCCAATGACATCTTGGACAGTTCAGACAGACCATCATAGAAGATACCTATGATGCTCCATTCAGAAAGCATGTCAGAGGGACACTTTCTGATCAATTCTTGTATCTTTCCCAAGCTTCATAGAGGGATTCACCTTCCTTCTATCTGAAGGTTTGGACTTTCACTCTAAGCTTACTCAATTTTTGAGGTGGAAAGAACTTTGCCAAGAAGGCATTGACTAGCTTTTCCCAAGACTTCAGGCTTTCTTTAGGTTGTGAGTCCAACCATATCCTAGCTCTGTCTCTTACAGCAAAAGGGAATAGCATAAGTCTGTAGACCTCAGGGTCAACCCCATTAGTCTTGACAGTGTCACAGATTTGCAAGAACTCAGCTAAAAACTGATGAGGATCTTTCAATGGAAGTCCATGGAACTTGCAATTCTATTGCATTAGAGAAACTAATTGAGGCTTAAGCTCAAAGTTGTTTGCTCCAATGGCAGGGATAGAGATGTTTCTCCCAAAGAAGTCGGGAGTAGGTACAGTAAAGTCACCCAACACCTTCCTTGCATTGTTGGCATTGTTGTTGTTTTTGGCTGCCATGTCTTCTTCTTTGAAGATTTCTGTTAGGTCCTCTACAGAGAGTAATGCTTTAGCTTGTCTTAGCTTTCGCTTCAAGGTCCTTTCAGGTTCAGGGTCAGCCTCAACAAGAATGCTTTTGTCTTTGCTCTTGCTCATATGAAAGAGAAGAGAACAAGAAAATATGGAATCCTCTATGTCATAGTATAGAGATTCCTCGAGGTGTCAGAGGAAAAGAAGAATAGAAGGAGAGGTAAAAGAACTCGAACTTATCAAGAGAGATGGAGTTCGAATTGTGCATTGAGGAGGAGTGTTAGTCTATAAAAAGAAGGATGTGAGAAGATGGGAAGAAATTTTCGAAAATTTAAGTGAATTAATTAAAAGAAATTTTGAAAAAAAAGTAATTGATTTTCGAAAACTAAGATTGGGAAAGAAATAAAGTGAAATTGAAAAAGATTTTGAAATTAGAAATCAAAAAGATATGATTGAAAAATTAATTTTGAAAAAAAAAATGTGATAAAAAGATATGATTGAAAAGACATAGTTTTAAAAAGATATGATTGAGAAGATATGATTTGAAAAACAATTTAAAAAGATTTGATTTTGAAAATTAATGACTTGGCTAACAAGAAATTTAAAAGATATGATTCAGACATTAAACCTTTCTCAACAGAAAAGGTAACATAATTGAAATGTTGAATCAAATCATTAATTGTTAGCAAGTATTTTTGAAAATGGAAAGAAATTGATTTTGAAAATATATGATTGAAAAGATATGGTTTGAAAAAGATTTGATTTTGAAAAATTATGAAAACTTGAAAAAAATTTGAATTAAAAACAAAATCTTCCCTCTTGTGCCATCCTGGCGTTAAGCGCCCAGAATGGTATCCATTCTGGTGTTTAACGCCCAAAATGCTACCCTTTTGGGCGTTAAACGCCCAGCCAGGTACACTGGCTGGCGTTTACACGCCAGTTTTCCTTCTTCACTGAGCGTTTTGAACGCCCAACTTTTTCTGCGTAATTCCTTCGCTGTATGTTCTGAATCTTCAATTCTCTGTATTATTGACTTGAAAAGACACAAATTAAAATTTTTTTTTTGAAATTTTAATGATGAAGAATAATCAAAATGCCACTAAGATCAAATAAACAATGCATGCGAGACACCAAACTTAGAAGTTTGTATACTACTGACACTAACAAATTGAGAATGTATATGAGAAACAACAAAACACTCAAGACAAGAGAATTTAAAGATCAGAGCAAGGAAATCATCAAGAACAACTTGAAGATCAATGAAGACACATGATTGAATTTGAAAAAAATGCAAGAAGAATAGAAACATGCAATTGACACCAAACTTAAAATGAGACACTAGACTCAACAAGAAACAAAAAATATTTTTGGTTTTAAGATTTTATAATTTTTTTTTGGATTTTTTTTTGAAAATTGAGTGAAAAAGAAAATAAAGATATCAAAATTCTTAATGAGAATTCCAAGAATCATGCAATGTTAGTCTAAAGCTTTAGTATAAAGAAATTAGACATGGCTAGCCAAGCTTCAGCAGGACATTACATTCAAGAGCTAAATTGATGAGAATCAATCAGCTTTGGTGATGATAAGAACATCACCTTGAAACTCTAGAATTCATTCTTAAAAATTCTGAAGAAAAATACCTAATCTAAGCAACAAGATGAACCGTCAGTTGTCCAAACTCAAACGATCCCCGGCAACGGCGCCAAAAACTTGGTGCACGAAATTGTGATCATCAACGGCGCCATCAACATGGTACGCTTAATTGCAAACTCAACTCTTTATCACAACTTCGCACAACTAACCAGCAAGTGCACTGGGTCGTCCAAGTAATAAACCTTACGCGAGTAAGGGTCGATCCCATGGAGATTGTTGGTATGAAGCAAGCTATGGTCATCTTGTAAATCTCAGTCATGCGAATTCAAATGGTTATGGAGGATTAATGACTAAAAGATGAATAAAACTTAAAATAAAGATAGAGATACATATGTAATTCATTGGTGAGAATTTCAGATAAGCGCTTTGTCCCTTCCGTCTCTCTGCTTTCCTACTGTCTTCATCCAATCCTTCTTACTCCTTTCCATGGCAAGCTGTATGTTGGGCATCACCGTTGTCAATGGCTACAGTCCCGTCCTCTCAGTGAAAATGTTCAACGCGCTCTGTCACAGCACGGCTATTCAGCTGTCGGTTCTCGATCATGTCGGAATAGAATCCAGTGATTCTTTTGCGTCTGTCACTAACGCACCACAATCGCAAGTTTGAAGCTCGTCATAGTCATTCAATCCTTGAATCCTACTCAGAATACCACAGACAAGGTTTAGACCTTCCGGATTCTCTTGAATGCCGCCATCAATTCTAGCTTATACCACGAAGATTTTGATTAAGAAATCCAAGAGATAAACATTCAAGTCTTGTTTGCTTGTAGAACGGAAGTGGTTGTTAGGCACGCGTTCATAAGTGAGAATGATGATGAGCATCACATAATCATCACATTCATCATGTTCTTGGGTACGAATGAATATCTTAGAACAAGAATAAGCTGAATTGAATAGAAGAACAATAGTAATTGCATTAATACTCGAGGTACAGCAGAGCTCCACACCTTAATCTATGGTGTGTAGAAACTCCACCGTTGAAAATACATAAGTGATAATAGTTATCATTGGCTTCGGCCCCAGAGAGGGAACCAGAAGAACCAAGATGAAAATACAATAGCAAAAGGTCCTATTTTATAGAGAACTAGTAGCTTAGGGTTTACAGAAATGAGTAAATGACATAAAAATCCACTTCCGGGCCCACTTGGTGTGTGCTTGGGCTGAGCATTGAAGCTTTCATGTGTAGAGACTTTTCTTGGAGTTAAACGCCAGCTTTTGTGCCAGTTTGGGCGTTTAACTCCCATTCTTGTGCCAGTTCCGGCGTTAAACGCCAGAATTCTTGAGCTAACTTGGAACGCCTGTTTGGGCCATCGGGCAAAGTATGGACTATTACACATTGCCGGAAAGCCCAGGATGTCTACTTTCCAACGCAATTGAGAGCGTGCCAATTGGGCTTCTGTAGCTCCAGAAAATCTACTTCGAGTGCAGGGAGGTCAGAATCCAACAGCATCTGCAGTCCTTTTCAGCCTCTAAATCAGATTTTTGCTCAGGTCCCTCAATTTCAGTCAGAAAATACCTGAAATCACAGGAAAACACACAAACTCATAGTAAAGTCCATAAAAGTGAATTTTAACTAAAAACTAATAAATATATAATAAAAACTAACTAAAACATATTAAAAACATACTAAAAACAATGCTAAAAAGCGTATAAATTATCCGCTCATCAAAAAGCATGATTCATGCAATGCAACTTATGAATGTGAATACAACTACATGCTAAAATGATTCTACCTACTTGGTGAAAAGAAGTAGATAAATCTTTCAAGAACAAATATGAACTGGATTTCACTAATTCAAATCACAAGATAAAGGACAAATAACTTGCAAGAAGAGAATAGTTCATGAAGGCATGGAACAAGGAATCGAGCATCGAACCCTTACTAGAAGTGTATGCACGCTAATCGCTCAGGTGTTTAAGGTTCGATTCTCTCAATTCTCTACTAACCTTGCTTTCTAAGGCTTGCTCTTCTTCTACCAATCAACAAAAGTTTAATGCACAAATACACAAATCAAGAGGTCTTTTAAGGGTTGTAATGGGGTTAGGGTCAAGGTAGGATTGTAATTGGCCAAGTGGACTAAAATCTGAATCCTTAATTAACATAAACTTTTCCCACCTAACTTAAGACAATCCATATAATCACAATACAAGATCTAATTGCCCATTAACTATGTTTACCACATATTCATGCATCCTAAATTTGAGTACAACTCATATGCATTAATTTCACCATTCACTTTGGGGCATTTTGTCTCCTTTTTATTTTTCTGCTCTTTTTCTTTTCTTTTTCTCTCCTTTTTTTATTTTTATTTTTCTTTTTATTTTTCTTTTCTTTTGTTTTTCTCAATGCATACGATTAAGGTATTGAATGCATAAACATGTTCTCAACATTTTTCACATTTTCACAGAAAGTCTAACATACTTAATTCTCAAACCAAACATTTTCAAACCTACTTTTCCCACACTTAAATCATAAGCACTCTCACTTAGTCTAAGCTAACCAAGGATTCAAATTCAGGACATTATTATTTTTCACTTAGAGTTAATGATGTGCTAAAGTAAAGTATAAAAGGGTAAAATAGTCTCAAATTGGTTTGCAAGGGGTAATGAAGGGTTAAGGCCATATGGGTATGTAAGCTCAATGAAACAAGGCCTCAATCATATAAGTGTATGCATACATTAAACAATGAAAATATAGGATCAAGCAAGATAAAGATCACAATTTTAGAGAGAAAAAACACACAGAAATAAAATATATTGGTTGAGAAAATGCAACCAATCAAATAGGCTCAAAATCTCACTGGTTTTGTGTGTTCAAGCTCTAAATCATGTTTCAATGTAATATTTCTTCAAACAAGTTTTTTGAAAAGTTTAATTCAAATTAGTGAAATGCTATAGAAAGTTTTCTTGAAAAAGAAAATATTACTTCAACCAAGTGGTAAAATATGCACAAAATCAAACAAACATGCAAATGCAACAACTAATTTAAACATTGGTGTTGAGACAGGAAGGTACTAACCCATGAAGATCGGTATCGACCTCCCCACACTTAGAGATTGCACCGTCCTCGGTGCATGCAAAGATGTGCAGGTGGGTGGGGGTTGTGGTTCCTCAGCTGGTGCTCGTTGTAGAGTCTTTCTCTTTACCCTTCCTGGTGGCCATCCTGAAAAGGGAGAAGAGAAAGGGACATGAAGTCAAAGGGATAGAGCAAGGGAGAGGGCAGTACGAGTGATAATCATGCCAAAGTAAAGAAGAATGTCGTTAATACATGGTCGCGACTCCATGAAATTAGGACATCAATGGAAATATAGCATGATAAATTGAGGCAATTAAATGCAAGATGTTTATTGGCATGCGGGAAAAGGCATGAGTAGCATAGATCAAGCATTAAAAGCCAAAATGTATTATCAGTCGTAAGAAACTAACAATAATATTTGTATTGACAATTATATTTAATTAATAAAATATTGGAAGAGTATGGTGAAAAACAGGCATTAGAGTAGAAGGATAGAATAATTAAGAATTCACAATGCCATACGGGCTTTTCACAAACACGTAGTATGCATGTTTAATATGATAGGGGGAGAATAAAATTGGAACATGCAAGCATTCCGAAAACAATTAATATGAACTGTCAAACAACTCCATAATAATCCACAAGTAATAGTGGAAGACCTAAATAAAGTTCCAACACCAACATAAAAATGCATGAAGAAGAAAGAGGAAGAGACCCTAAATAATTATACTAAAGAGAAAATTAAGAAAAAATAATTAAATGCAATAATTAAAAGATGAATGAAAGTATGCAAATAAATTAAGTAAAAGAAAGTGAAAGAGAATAGGGGTGAGAAGGGAGGGGAGAAAAGTGCAAAAGGTAGAAGAAGAATGAAGAAGAGAAGAGGGACGAATAGAAGAAAGAAATAGGATTTGAAAAGAGAAGAAAAGAAAACTGATTAGGCAATGCGCTGCGTGCAAGGTGCACGGCTCTAACGGCGTGAACGCGTCACACACGCGGACGCGTGGGTGAGCGTATAGGGGAGGGACGCGAGAGCGTCCATCACGCGTACGCGCGATTAGGGATTGTGCAAAACGCACGAGGCCATCCGCACTCCTGCACAACTTTCTGTGTGAAACCCCAATAAGGCCGATTGACACACCCACGCGAACGCGTCGGTGACGCTTTCGCGTGGGTTGGACTTTTTTTCAGGGGGCGCATATGTGTGTGGCACGTGTCCGCGTGGTATGGCTTGTGCGCCACGCACCACTCCCGCGCGTCTCTCGCGCAACTCTCTGTTCAGTTTCATGATACAGACGGCGCGTGCGCGTCGTAGATGCTTGCACGTCGTTCACCCCCCTTTTTTATGCAAAATGCAGAATGCAGTATGCAGATGCTAATATGAATGTTATGCATGATTCCAGGTCCAATCAAAACTCAAAAACAAAGAAAACAGACTAGAATTAAAACTGAAAAGAGGAACGATCATACCATGGTGAGTTGTCTCCCACCTAGCACTTTTAGTTAAAGTCCTTAAGTTGGACATTTGGTGAGCTCCCTGTTATGGTGGCTTATGCTTGTACTGATCCAGGAATCCCTACCAATGTTTATACTTCCAATAGCCTTCGGGATCCCAAACTAGGCGCAGAAAGCCTTCAAGCAAGTTAAAGCAAGTGACAAGGCCCCACGAGTGTTGATTGTTGGAATGAATTCCGGGGTCCCAAACCTTGCTTTTGCACCTGTCTTTGTTTAGATCATCATGATTCCATCCAGGTGGCACGCAATTAAAATTCTTACTACCGCTTCCAAATAACTTCCAAGACCCATTCAATTGAGCTTCACACCAAACCTTGCATTTCAACTTGGAGCATACAACCATGTTGAACCTTGCTGGACAACTCCAACCACTAACCATCTTCTTCTTGCTCGTAATGTCACAAAGAGCTCTAAGTTGACCATCCGTCTCTAGAAGCCCATATTCAAGTGGGAAAGTAAAGGTTAAGGAAGAGAATTTTACCCACTTGAATGTTGTATTGGACGGTAATGGCTTCGGGAGAGGTGTTTCTAAGGATCTTGCAAGCTCCACTCCCTTGTGCTCTTCTTTGACAACTTCCACCTCTTTGCAATCTTCTTCAATATCAACCTCTTCCTCTTGGTAGCTTTCTTCCAATTTAATCTCTTCTTCATTGCTCACCAAGGTCTTGGGAGGTTGTGCTTCTTCTTCTTTAATCTCCATGTCAAGTCCAATGGGAGAGGATTCAAATGTAGATAAGAATTCTTAAATGATTGAATCCATCTCTTGATCGTCCCCTTCAAAGTCTTCAACCATGATATGCTTTGGAGGTTGTACACCCCCCTCAACCTCATTTTCAAACATCTTTGAAGGAGGCTCTATGACTTGAGTTTCCCATGGAGGTTCTGCATCTTCTAAGTCTTCAACCACTTCTTCCTCTTTAATGGCAGGCGTAGCTTCTTCCAATTGTTCCAATACAAAATCGTGCTGCTCACTGTCCACCGGAGTTTCTAACTTCTCCTGCATGCCACGTTCTTCAGTAGATTCTCCACATAAAGCCATGGGGGTTCGTTGAATGTCCGAACATCGGGAAGGTAATTGATTTATCGCTTGATCCAGTTGGTGAAGGGTTGCATGAAATTTTTCCACTGTTTCCTTGAGACGATCCCTTGATTCTTGTTGCGCTCGGCTATCATAAGTAGGATCATAGTGCTCTTGGATTGATGGATATGGAGATGGTGAGTACTGAGGTGGTGGTTCTTGGGAGTAATTGGGTTGGAATTGGGGTGGTTCTATATAATGTTCATATGGCTCATAAGGTGGTTGGTATGGTGGTTGAGGGTTAGGGTCATATGGAGGTGAATGGTGAAAAAGGGCCTGTGAGTATGGTGGTCCAAAGCTATGTTGAAGAGGGAGTTCATAGGTGTATGGTGGTGGTTGTTGATAATCAAAAGAGTGCTCACCATAGCCATTACCTTGATATGTATCACAGAATGGTTGTTGATAGTCCATTGGAGGTGGTTGTTTCCATGAGGGTTGATCAAATCCTTGTGGCTCCTCCCATCTTTGATTGTTCCATCCTTGATGCATGTTGTCATTATAATCTCCTCTTCCTGCAACATAATTGTAACCAGACTCATAGCCAAAGTTGTGAGAGTTCATAGTAGTAGGAGAAAATAAAAACAAAAACTAACAAAAGAAAATATTTCGAAAAAGATATGATTTTTTGAAAAAAAAGACAAGATAAGATAAAAAAATTTAAAAAAATTTACAATAACCAATAATAAGGCACACGTTTGCAATTCCCCGGCAACGGCGCCATTTTGATGAACGGATTAATTGATGGTAAAGAAATTCACAAATATGACCGCGTTGTAAGTACAGCTTCTAAACCAACAGAAAATCCTTTCGTATAAACGTTTGGTTGTCACAAGTAACAAACCCAATAAAATTAATAAACCGAAGTATTCAAACCTCGGGTCATCTTCTCAAGGAATTGCAGGGAATTGTGAATTATTATTGATTATGGAAAACAGTATTTTTGGGTTTTAAAAAGGTTTGAACCAGAGAAATAAAATGCGGGAATTAATAAATTAATAACTAATAAAATTCTTGGCAAGGTATGAAAGCTGGAAGTTCTATCCTAGTTATCCTTATCAATGGTGATGAGAATTATATTTTTGCTCCCACTAAGTCAACCTCTAATTATGAAGGTAAGTCAAGTGGACAAATCAATTTAACACCTAAAGTCCTAGTCAACTCTTGAGGAAAGACTAGAGTTATAGGAATCTAAATCAATCAGCAAAGATATCAATTATCAATCATGATGAGTTTGACAACTCAAGCGTTACCAATTAATAAACCAAAGCCAAAGGGGGAAAATCTAAATTATTTATATAAATAAATGAAAGCAATCATAAATTTGAAATACCTCAAATTATATTAAATAGAAATTCAAATCCTAACATGGAGTTCATAAACCAATATTAACAAACTAAAATAATAGAATAAATAAAAGTAGAAGAGAAATTAAAGTAAAGGAACATTGAACCTGGAAAGTGAGAAGAAGAAATCCTAAATCCTTTAAAAGGAATCCTCTTAAATCCTAAGAGAGAGGAGAGAGCCCCTCTCTCTCTAAAAACTACATCTAAACCTAAAATTGTGTGTATGATATGATATGTTGAGTCTCTGCATGTTCCCTGACTTTAATATGTGTTTCTGGGCCAAAATCTGGGTCAAAACGCGGCCAAAAATCATCTCCAGCGTTTCCTGAATTTTCTGTAGATCGCGCATGTCACGCGTACGCGTCGTTTGACGATTTTTCCCTCCATGCGTGCGCGTTAGGCACGCGCTCGCGTCGTTTGTGCGAACTCCAATCCACGCGTACGTGTCAAGCACGCATATGCGTCGCTATGATTTTGTCCAAATCGCGCACACGCGTCAGCCATGCGTGCGCGTCACTCTCTGCTGGTTGTCTCCTTTATTTCTTGTGCTCCTTCCCTTTTTGCAAGCTTCCACTCCATTCTCTAAGCCATTCCTGCCCTATGAAGCCTGAAACACTTAACACATAGATCACGGCCTCGAATGGTATAAAGGAGAAAAAATATACAATTAAAAGATCTTTAGGAAGCAAGTTTTCAATCATAGAGCAATTTGGGAAGGAATTGTAAATACATGCTAATCATATGAATAAGTGGGTAAAGACTTGATAAAAACCACTCAATTAAACACAATATGAATCATAAAATAATGGTTTATCAGTTACCCATGAAGAGGACTGACAAACGGAGGAAAAAAATAGACGGATGAATTTGAACAGTACAATTTACTTTGCCACATTTCATTTTCTTGAATATAGGGATTTTTCTTTTGTAAGACGCATGGTGATGTTTTGCTAGTCACAATTACGTATATACTCTGTTCTTTTTGTAAAACTCCGTGATTCTGTTGCAATTCCTGATAAGTTTGAGAGAGTCCCAATTCCAACAAAACAACCGTCCACGTAGCATGTAAAATAACCATCCGGCTACATAGAGAACTGAACATCCCGCATTTGTTAACTGTTTATACTTAAACCGAATCTAACCATCCAATTACTAATTAAAACAACCATCTGCACACCTAGTGAATTGAGCATTTAGTATATTTAACATGTGATTACTTAAGTAACCATCCACGTATGAATAAAAATAACCATCTGCCAACACAGTAAAATGAACATCTGGAATATTCGTCATTGACCAAAACTTATAACACTTTTGGGTTAAACTTCTCCTTAATCACATATTCATCATACTAACGACATATGTTTTATAATTGAAAAAATTTACACTTTGTGATAAATTTACATTATGGAATATAACATAATTAAGTAGGATTTAACAATGTAATAACATGTCTATTATAACTTAATCACTTATATCTAACTGCAACAACTCCAAGCATATTTGTATTCAGTGAATCGTAAACTAAATCCATTAACAATATGACCACGTTCCGTCTCATCAGTTTTTAACTCAGTCACGTCTGTCACTCCCACGACCTGCAATCGAACACAATAAAAAAATCAACCAAAGGAATTAAGTGACATATGGTACTATGACATAAATATCAACAATATGAACCACCAAGAAAATGACTAACTTAAACCGGATTAAGTATGTTAGTAAAATTTCAGTTTATAATAGGCACCATACTCACAATATTTTTTAACAAATTCTTCTAAACAGGAAAAATTATATTAAATTCAATCCAAATCAAATAATCATATAAATTAAAATAAAAATAACTATCGGCCTACCTAGTAAAATTAACATCCGGCCTATTTTAGTTTTTCTTTTAATTTTTTTGTTTACATCAACACAACAGGATAATAAATTGTACTACAAATAATATGCCCAAAAACCATCACTTCAAAATGGAAAGAACCATCCACAATTATAGTAAAACGAACATCTGATTTAGTTTAAATGTCTTAAAAGAAAATACAATTTAGTATTTGTTTCACAAACTTAAATGTCACAAAACCCTGTTATTTATATCATTGTCTCAACCGACATAAAAGGAAGGAGCCAGTCAGGATCAAATAAGTATTTAGCATGAATCAACATCAATATCACGGTGCAAAATTAGAAAATGTTGAATAAATAAGATTAGGCAAAAAAGAGTAGCCAAAGATAGTTAGCAATAAATACAATAGGCACACTGATGCGTGAGCATCCTTTCTATCTTTTCCTAGTGAATTTGCATCTAAATTACTAAGTTTAATCAATATTTAATTAATTTTAGCTACTATGAATGCTACTGTGATTTCAGCGACATTGGAAAGCTAACTTCCAGAGCTTTCCAACTATATATAATAGTATACCCTTTTTTTCCATTTTATACGGATAACTTCACGCCAAACTTGAAGTTCTTCATGTTCGGTGCCAGCTCAAAGCCTCCAAAGAGAAATCACACTGCCATCTCCACGCAGAACTTGAGTTTTCTCAAGTTCGGCGTCAACTCAAGGAAAGCAAGAGAAAGCAATGTTGCCTCCTCCGCGCCGAACTTAAAGTTCTTCAAGTTTGGCGCCAACCTTCAACGAACAAGTGGTCCCCAATTCGTCCACACAAGGCTACGAGAAGCAATGAATAAATTTTGATTTAAACTTTATTTCTTTTATAATTAGGAAAAGATATTATTTAGTTTAGGAAATATATTTTACATTTATTATGATTAGATATAAAAGGAAAAAGAATAAGTCCTTTGAGCTCTTCTCTTCTCTACGACCTCATTCTGCAATTTATGGTTTTTACCTGAATCCTAGTTTTCTCTCTGAACTATGAGCAACTAAACCTCCACTGTTAAGGTTAAGAGCTCTGTCTATTGTATGGATTGAAAATATTAGTTTTCTATTTTGATTCATGTACTGATTTATAATTCAAGAATTATTTTCGTTCTTTATTTTTTGAATCTAGGTGGAACGAAAGTATGACCTTGGTTCTAATTGAGTTCTTATATAACTTGGAAAATCTCTTTACTTGAAAAACAGCTTGAAAACATATTCTCCTAAATTTCTAATTATTTGGACTTAGTAGGATACGTGACATATAATCCTCTTATATTTGGATAATTAGGGGTTTTGTAGCATATAAACTAGAATTGAACTTCACCCTCTAATTGGAATTAAGTGACCAAGAAATTGGCGGTTGATGAATTTTAGAGGAGACTAAAAAGGTCTAAGGAATTAAGATTTAGTCACATATAGTTTGCCATGAATTAAATCTTGCATGATTAAAATAGTTAGTAAGAAAAGTCAATCCGAAAGATAGATATCTCTGACGCCTTAACTGTTTCTCCATATATTATTCACTACTTGTTTACTGCTTGCTTTCTAATATTCTGAATTTACTGTTAATGCTTTTGAACTCTCTAAACAACATTTTCTGTTTGCCTAGCTAAGTAAATCAATTAACCATTGTTGCTTAGTCCATCAATCCTCGTGGGATCGACCCTCATTCACTTGAGGTACTACTTGGTACGACCTAGTGCTCTTGCCGGTTAGTTTGTGGGTTATAAATTTCGCACCAAGTTTTTGGCGACGTCGCCGGGGATTGACTGTGATTGACAACTACTGGTTGTTTGATTTCTTAGATTAGGCGTTTTTGCTTTAATTTCATTTGACTTATTTCTTTAAAATAAAAAATATTTTGATTTATTTTCTTTAAATTTTTTTCTCTTAATTTCTGAAATTAAGTTTGGTGTCTGGTGCACGGAATTGTGATCACACATTCCACAACTCTGGTACAACTATCCAGCAAGTGCACTGGGTCGTCCAAGTAATAAATCCTTACGTGAGTAAGGGTCGATCCCACGGAGATTGCCGGCTTGAAGCAAGCTATGGTCATCCTGTAAATCTTAGTCAGGCGAATTCAAATGGTTATGAGGTTTTGATAATTAAAAGATAAATAAAACGTAAATTAAAATAAAGATACTTATGTAATTCATTGGTGGGAATTTCAGATAAGCGTTTGGAGATGCTTTGTTGCTTCTGAACCTCTGCTTTCCTATTGTCTTCATCCAATCATGCGTGCTCCCTTCCATGGCAAGCTGTATGTTGGTGGATCACCGTTGTCAATGGCTACCATCCGTCCTCTCAGTGAAAATGGTCCAGGCTACGGTTTTTGTACGGCTAATCAACTGTCGGATCTCTCGTCTCGGATGAAAAATACCAGGCACAGCTACCGCACGGCTAATCAGCTGTCGGTTCTCACTTGTGTCGGAATAGGATCTCGCTATCCTTTTTGGATATTGTCATTGTGTCCAACATTCATGATTTTGAAGCTCATCACAGTCATCCCCTCCCAGATCCTATTCGGAATACCACAGACAAGGTTTAGACTTTTCGGATCTTAGAAATGCTATCAATTGGTTCTAGTCTATACCACAAAGGTTCTAATCTCACGGATCCAAATGCTCTGTTGTCAGGAGAGACATGTCAGATCTGTGGATCAGAGACCCAAGAGACTATACTCCGGCTGTCGTCCAATGACTACGTTGAACATCATGTAGACTGCTTATGGTTGTCAGGCACGCGGATCTTGGCAAAGCGAGTAACGAAGATAGTGGGTGATTGTCATGGGTCACCCCTTCATTCTGACTTAACTGAATTAAGTACGAGAGTATATCTTGGAGAAGAAGTAGGCGTGAATTGAAAGAAAAACAATAGTACTTGCATTAATTCATGAAGAATAGTAGAGCTCCGCACCTTAATCTATGAGGTGTAGTAACTCCACCGTTAGAAAATACATAAGAAAGAAAGGTCTTGGCATGGCCGAATGGCCAGCCTCCCTCAAAGTGATCAAAAGATCAAAAGATGATCCAAAGATATCCCAGTCTAAAAGATAAAGATACAATAGGAAAAAGTGCTATTTATACTAAACTTAAGTTTACAGAAAATAAGTAACTAAGTGCAGATAGTGCAGAAATCCACTTCCGGGGCCCACTTGGTGTGTGCTTGGGCTGAGCATTGAGATTTACACGTGCATAGGCCTTTTCTAGAGTTAAACGCCAGCTTGGATACCAGTTTGGGTGTTTAACTAGTTCTGGTGCCAGTTCTGGCGTTTTACGCCAGAAAAGAGTCTCTGGTGAGCGTTTGGACGCCTGTTTGGGCCATCAAATCTCGAACAAAGTATGGACTATTATACATTTCTGGAAAGCCCAGGATGTCTACTTTCCAACGCAATTGAGAGCACCAATTGAGCTTCTGTAGCGCTAGAAAATCCACTTCGAGTGCAGGAGGGTCAGAATCCAACAAAATCTGCAGTTCTTTCTTTGCCTCTGAATCAGACTTTTGCTCAGGTCCCTCAATTTCAGCCAGAAAATACCTGAAATTACAGAAAAACACACAAACTCATAGTAAAGTCCAGAAATGTGATTTTTGCATAAAAACTAATAAAAATATAATAAAAAGTAACTAAAACATACTAAAAACTATGTAAAAACAATGCCAAAAAGCGTATAAATTATTTGCTCATCACAACACCAAACTTAAATTGTTGCTTGTCCCCACGCAACTAAAAACAAAATAGGATAAAAGAAGAGAAAATACAATAAATTTTAAAATATTAATGAAGCTTAATTCCAATTAGATGAGCGGGACTAGTAGCTTTTTGCTTCTGAACAGTTTTGGCATCTTACTTTATCCTTTGAAGTTCAGAATGATTGGCATCTATAGGAACTCGGAATTCAGATAGTGTTATTGATTCTCCTAGTTTAGTATGTTGATTCTTGAACACAGCTACTTATGAGTCTTGGCCATGACCCTAAGTATCTTGTTTTCCAGTATTACCACCGGATACATAAATGCCACAGACACATAACTTGGTGAACCTTTTCAGATTGTGACTCAGCTTTGCTAGAGTCCCCAGTTAGAGGTGCCCAGAGTTCTTAAGCACACTCTTTTGCTTTGGATCACGACTTTAACCACTCAATCCCATGCTTTTCACTTGGACCTTCATGACACAAGCACATGGTTAGGGACAGCTTGATTTAGCCGCTTAGGCCAGGATTTTGTTCCTTTGGGCCCTCGTATCCATTAATGCTCAAAGCCTTGGATCCTTTTTACCCTTGCCTTTTAGTTTAAAGGGTTATTGGCTTTTTGCTCTTGCCTTTTGGTTTAAAGAGCTATTGGCTTTTTCTGCTTGCTTTTTCTTTTTCTTTCTTTTTCTTTATTTTTTGCCATTTTTTTTCGCAAGCTTTGTGTTTTTCACTGCTTTTTCTTACTTCAAGAATCAAATTTATAATTTTTCAAATTATCAATAACATTTTTCTTTTTTCATTATTCTTTCAAGAGCCAACAATTTTAAAATTCATAAACTTCAACATAAAAATATACATTGTTCAAGCATTCATTCAGAAAAAAAAGTATTGTCACCCCATCAAAATATACAAACTATTTTCAAGATAGAATTCAAAATTCATGTACTTCTTGTTCTTTTGCAAATAGAAACATTTTTTTCATTTAAGAAAGGTGAAAGATTCATGGAACATTCATAGCTTTAAGACATAGACACTAAACACTAATGATCATGTAATAAAGACACAAACATAGACAAAACATAAAGCATAAAACAAAAAAAATAGAAAAATAAGAACAAAAAAATTAAAAAACGGGTCCACCTTAGTGACGGCAACTAGTTCTTCCTCTTGAAGATCCTATGGAGTGCTTGAGCTCCTCAATATCTCTTCCTTGCCTTTGTTGCTCCTCTCTCATGGCTCTTTGGTCCTCTCTAATTTCATGGAGGATAATGGAGTGCTCTTGGTGCTCCATTCTTAGTTGCTCCATGTTGGAACTCAAATCTCCTAAAGAGGTGTTTAGTTGCTCCCAATAGTTGTGTGGAGGAAAATGCATCCCGTGAGGCATCTTAAGGATTTTTTGATGAGGGACTTCCTCATGCTCTTGTTGAGGTCCATGAGTGGGCTCTCTTGTTTGCTCCATCCTCTTTTTAGTAATGGGCTTGTCTGCTTCAATAGGGATGTCTTCCTTTATGACCATTCCAGCTGAATTGCATAGGAGACAGATGAGATGAGGAAAGACTAACCTTGCCAAAGTGGAGGGCTTGTCAGCCACCTTGTATAGTTCTAGAGGTATGATCTCATGAACTTCCACTTCCTCTCCAATCATGATACTATGGATCATGATAGCCCGATCCACAGTTACTTCAAACCGGTTGCTAGTAGGAATGATAGAGCGTTGGATGAACTCCAACCATCCTCTAGCCACGGGTTTGAGGTCAGGCCTTCTTAGTTGAACCAGCTTGCCTTTGGAGTCTCTTTTCCATTGGGCTCTTTCCACATAGATGTCCATGAGGACTTGGTCCAACCTTTGATCAAAGTTGACCCTTCTAGTGAAAGGATGAGGATCTCCTTGCATCATTGGCAAGTTGAATGCCAACCTTACGGTTTTCGGACTGAAATACAAGTATTTTCCCCGAACCATTGTGAGCCAATTCTTTTGGTTCGGGTTTACACTTTGATCATGGTTCTTAGTGATCCATGCATTAGCATAGAACTCTTGAACCATTAAGATTCTGACTTGTTGGATGGGGTTGGTGAGAACTTCCCAACCTCTTCTCTGAACCTCACGTCGGATCTTCGGATATTCACTCTTTTTGAGCCTGAAGGAGACCTCGGGGAGCACCTTTTTCTTGGCCACAACTTCATAGAAGTGGTCTTGATGGACCTTTGAGATGAATCTCTCCATCTCCCATGACTCAGAGGTGGAAGCAACTGCCTTCCCTTTCCTCTTTCTAGAGGTTTCTCTGGCCTCAGGTGCCATTAATGGTTATGGAAAAACAAAAAGCAGAGCTTTTTCCCACACCAAACTTAAAAGGTTTGCTCGTCCTCGAGCAAAAGAAGAAAAAAAAGGAGTAGAAGAAGAAGAAATGGAGAGATGGAAGTGAATGCGTGGTTCGGCCAAGGGGGGTGAAGAAGTGTTTGTGATGTGTGAAGTTGACAGTGGTAAGGAGGGGTGTTTATTGGGTAAGGGAGAGAGGGAATCCGTGTGAGAATGGGTAGGTTTGGGAGGAAAATGTTTTGAATTTGAATGGTGAGGTAGGTGGGGTTTTATGAGGGGTTTTGGGGAAGAGTGGATGGATGTGAGTGGTTGAGAGATTATGGGGAAAAGGGTAGGATTTGATAGGTGAATGGTGTTTGGGGAAGAGTGTTATGGAAAGGTGTGAAGAGGAGAGAGAGTGAGTTGGGGTAGGTAGGGATCCTGTGGGGTCCACATATCCTGAGGTGTCAAGGTTTTCTCATCTCTACACCTTTCTGGCGTTTAAACGCCCTCTGTGTGCCATTTCTGGCATTTAACGCCAGCTCTGCTGCCTTTCCTGGCGTTAAATGCCGGTCTGGCTGCTATTTCTGGCGTTTAATGCCCAGAATGTTGCCAGACTGGGCGTTAAACGCCCATTCTGCTATCCTTACTGGCGTTTAATGCCAACCAGATACCAGACACCCTTTTCTGGCATTAAACGCCAGTCTGCTGCCCATTTTGGCGTTTAACGCCCATTTTGCTATCCATACTGTCGTTTAAACGCCAGTAAGCCTGTCCTCCAGGGTGTACTGCTTTTGATGCTATTTTTAATTCCGCTTTAATTCTGCAGCTATTTTTGTTACTCCACATGATCATCAACCTAAAGAAAACATAAACTAACAATGGAAAATAAAATGAAAAAGTAAGTAACATAGATAAATAAAATTGGGCTGCCTCCCAATAAGGGCTTCTTTAATGTCAATAGCTTGACAGGAAGCTCTTACAGAGCTTTACAAATGCTCAGAGCATGATTGTGGCCTCCTAACACTAAACTTAGAGTTTGAATGTGGGAACTCTGTTTGACTCTATATGGAGAGAATTGGACGAAGCTTTTCATGCTTCTTCTCCATGTTTACAGAAGAAGATCCTTGAGCCTTGAACACAAGGTAGTCCTTATTCAATTGAAGGACTAACTCTCCTCTGTCCACATCAATTACAGCCCTTGCTGTGGCTAGGAAGGGTCTTCCAAGGATGAAGGATTCATCCTCCTCCTTTCCAGTGTCTAGGATTATGAAGTCAGCAGGGATGTAGAGGCCTTCAACCTTCACTAAGACATCCTCTACAAGTCCATAAGCCTTTTTTATTGATTTGTCTGCCATCTCTAGTGGGATTTTTATAGCTTGTACCTCAAAGATTCTTAGTTTTTCCATTACAGAGAGTGGCATGAGGTTTATACCTGACCCCAGGTCACACAGAGCCTTCTCAAAGGTCATGGTGCCTATAGTACAAGGTATTAAGAACCTTCTGGGATTCGGTTTCTTCTGAGGTATTTTCAGTTGAACTAAGGCATTCAGTTCATTGATGAGCAATGGAGGTTCATCCTTCCAAGTCTCATTACCAAATAACTTGGTATTCAGCTTCATGATTGCTCCTAGATACCGAGCAACTTGCTCTTCAACAATATCTTCATCTTTTTCAGAGGAAGAATACTCATCAGAGCTCATGAATGGTAATAGGAAGTTCAGTGAAATCTCTATGGTCTCTGTATGAGCCTCAGATTCCTTTGGTTCCTCATTAGGGACTTCCTTATTAGCTAGTGGGCGTCCATTGAGGTCTTCCTCACTGGAAATCACTGCCTCTTTCTCCTCTATAGGTTCGACCATTTTGGTTATATTGATGGCCTTGCACTCTCTCTTTGGATTCTCTTCTGTATTGCTTGGGAGAGTACTAGGAGGAGTTTCAGCAACTCTTTTACTCAGCTGACCCACTTGTGCCTCCAAATTTTTGATGGAGGACCTTATTTCAGTCATAAAACCGAGAGTGGCATTAGATAGATCAGAGACTATATTTGCTAAGTAAGAGGGGCTCTGCTCAGAATTCTCTGTCTGTTGCTGAGAAGTTGATGGAAAAGACTTGCTATTGCCAAACCTATTTCTCCCACCATTATTATTATTGAAGCCTTGTTGAGGCTTCTGTTGATCCTTCCATGAGAAATTTGGATGATTTCTCCATGAAGGATTATAGGTGTTTCCATAGGATTCTCCCATGTAATTCACCTCTTCCATTGCAGGATTCTCAGGGTCATAAGCTTCTCCATCAGAGGAGGCTTCTTTAGTACTACCATATGCAGCTTGCAATCCAGTCAAATTTTGAGAAATCATATTGACTTGCTGAGTCAATATTTTGTTCTGAGCCAATATGGCATTCAGAGTATCAACCTTAAGAACTCCTTTCTTCTGAGTCATCCCATTACTCACAGGATTTCCTTCAGAAGTGTACATAAACTGGTTATTTGCAACCACTTCAATGAGTTTCTGAAGAGATCCACCAGAAGAGTGGTCCAATGACATCTTGGACAATTCAAACAGACCATCATAAAATATATCCAAGATGCTCCATTTTAAAATCATGTCAGAAGGACACCTTCTGGTCAATTGCTTGTATCTTTCCCAAGCTTCATAGAGGGATTCACATTCTTTCTGTCTGAAGGTTTGGACATCCACTCTAAGCTTGCTCAACTTTTGAGGTGGAAAGAATTCGGCCAAGAAAGCAGTGACCAACTTATCCCAAGAGTTCAAGCTTTTTCTAGGTTGTGAGTCCAACTATGTCCTAGCTTTGTCTCTTACAGCAAAGGGGAAAAGTATAAGTCTCCAGACCTCGGGATCAACCCCATTGGTCTTAATAGTATCATAGATTTGCAAGAATTTAGTTAAGAACTGATAAGGATCTTCCGATGGAAGTCCATAAAACTTGCAATTCTGCTGCATTAGAGAAATTAATTGAGGCTTAAACTCAAAGTTGTTTGCTCCAATGGTAGGAATTAAGATGCTTCTTCCATAGAAGTTGGACGTTGGTGCAGTATAGTCCCCAAGCATCTTGCTTGTATATCTAGCATTGTTGTTGGGTTCGGATGCCATGTCTGCTTCTTTTTCGAGATTTTCTATAAGATTCTCTTCGCAGTGTTGTGCTTTAGCTTCTCTTAGCTTCCTCTTCAGAGTCCTTTCAGGTTCAGGATCAGCTTCAATAAGAATGTCCTTATCCTTGTTCCTGCTCATATGAAAAAGAAGAGAACAAAGAGGGTAGGATCTGGAATCCTCTATGTCACAGTATAGAGATTCCTTTACGTGAGTATAAGAATAGAAGAGAAGAATGAGAAGAGAGAAGAGATTAGTAATTTCGAACAGAGAGAAGAGAAAGGGGTTCGAATTATGAGTAGAAGAGAAGTGTTAGCAAATAAATAGAAAGAGATAAGAGAGAGAGAGTATTCAAATTTTTAAAAGAGGGATAAGAAAAATATTTTTATTTTTATTTAATTAATTAAGTTAGTTTCGAAAATTTGAAAAAGAAATAGAAGAAACTTGAAAACTAAAACAATGAGTTAATTAAAAAGAATTTTGAAAAAGTGGAGAGTGATTTTCGAAACTAGAAGTGAAAAAAATAGTTAGGTGGTTTTGAAAAAGATAAGAATAGTATGCTCCTTTAAAAACAAACAAGTCAAGTAGCTAATTGAAAAAGATTTGAAAATAAATTTTGAAAAAGATAAGAAGTTAGAAAAAGATTTTGAAATTGAAATTTTAAAATGATATGATTGAAATTTATTTTGAAAAGGAATTGAAAAAGAAAGAAATTAAAAAGATTTGATTTTTAGAATTAAAGTTGATGACTTGACTAATAAGAAACTAAAAGATATGATTCTAAAATTCAAAAGATTGAACCTTTCTTAACAAGAAAGTAACAAACTTGAAATTTTGAATCAAAACATTCATTGTTAGCAAGGATTTTCGAAAATGTGAGATGAAATTAAGAAAAGGATTTTTGAAAAATTAGTTTGAAAATTTTCAAAATCATAAAAAGAAAAATGAAAAAGATAAGATAGAAAGATATGATTGATAAAAGATAAACATGATTTGAAAAAGATAATATTTTGAATATTTTTATGCAGAAAATTATGAATTAAAACATGAAAATTCAAAAAAAGTTGAATTGGAAATGAACTTACCTCCTTTGTGTTATCCTGGCGTTAAACGCCCAGAATGCTATCCATTCTAGCGTTTAACGCCCACTTGACTGCCTT
Organism: Arachis stenosperma; assembly: GCF_014773155.1. Taxonomy (NCBI): domain Eukaryota; kingdom Viridiplantae; phylum Streptophyta; class Magnoliopsida; order Fabales; family Fabaceae; genus Arachis; species Arachis stenosperma. The sequence goes on from NC_080377.1 coordinate 110,351,319, forward strand.
TTTGGGCGTTTAACGCCCAGCCAGATACCCTGGCTGCCGTTAAACGCCAGAAATCCTTCTTTACTAGGCATTTTTCTAAACACCCAGAATGCTGCCATTTCTAGCGTTAAACGCCCAGAATGCTGCCCATTCTGGCGTTTAACGCCAAGAATGATATCTTTATTGGCGTTAAACGCCTAAAATGCCTCTTTATGCCAGTGAGCTCTTTTTCTTTCTGATTCCTCTGCTTTATGTTTTGATCCTTCATTTCTTGTATTATTTACTGAAAAGATATATTTTCATTTTTTATTTTGAAATTTTGACTTGACTAACAAGAAACAACTAAATTTTAAAATTTTTTGAACAAGTCAACTCAAAATTTTGAAAATTATGAGAAGAAAAAGGAAAAGATATTTTTTGACTTTTGAATTTTTAATGAGCAGAGAGAAAACAACAAAATGAAACAAAACATAAAATTTTAAGATCAAAACAAATAATTCATGCAAGAACACTTTGAATTTCAAGATGAACACTAAGAACACTTTGAAGATCATGATGAACATCAAGAACATATTTTTGAAAATTTTTAAGAAAAGAAAGGCATTCAAGACACCAAACTTAGAAATTTTGAATGTTTAGACACTATGGATTCGAAAATACATATGAAAAACAAGAAAAGACACAAAACAAGAAAAATTAAAGATCAAACAAGAAAATCATCAAGAACAACTTGAAGATCAAAGAAGAACACAATGCATGAATTTTCGAAAATCTAAGAAAGATTAAAGACATGCAAGACACCAAACTTAAAATTTGACACTAGACTCAAACAAGAAACACAAAATTTTTTGGTTTTTATAATTTTATTAATTTTTTTGTATTCTTCGAAAATAAAATAAAAGCGTAAATAAAATAAAATTACCTAATCTAAGCAATAAGATGAACCGTCAATTGTCCAAACTCGAACAATCCTCGGCAACGGCGCCAAAACATGGTGCACGGAATTGTGATCACACTTTCCACAACTCCGGTACAACTATCCAACAAGTGCACTGGGTCGTCCAAGTAATAAATCCTTACGTGAGTAAGGGTTGATCCCACGGAGATTGCCGGCTTGAAGCAAGCTATGGTCATCCTGTAAATCTTAGTCAGGCGAATTCAAATGGTTATGAGGTTTTTATAATTAAAAGATAAATAAAATGTAAATTAAAATAAAGATACTTATGTAATTCATTGGTGGGAATTTCAGATAAGCATTTGGAGATGCTTTGTTGCTTCTGAACCTCTGCTTTCCTATTGTTTTCATCTAATCATGCATCCTCCCTTCCATGGCAAGCTGTATGTTGGTGGATCACCGTTGTCAATGGCTACCATCTGTCCTCTCAGTGAAAATGGTCCAGGCTACGATTTCTGTATGGCTAATCAACTGTCGGATCTCTCGTCTCGGATGAAAAATACCAGGCACAGCTACCGCACGGCTAATCAACTGTCGGTTCTCACTTGTGTCGAAATAGGATCTCTCTATCCTTTTTGCACATTGTCACTGCACCCAACATTCGTGAGTTTGAAGCTCGTCACAGTCATCCCATCCCAGATCCTACTCAAATACCACAGACAAGGTTTAGACTTTCTGGATCTCAAGAATGCTGCCAATTGGTTCTAGCCTATACCACAAAGGTTCTAATCTCACGGATCCGAATGCTCTGTTGTCAGGAGAGACAAGTCAGATCCGTGGATCAGAGACCCAAGAGACTATACTCCGGCTGTCATCCAATGACTACGTTGAACATCATGTAGACCGCTTGTGGTTGTCAGGCACACGAATCTTGGCTAAGCGTGTAACGAAGATAGTGGGTAATTGTCACGAGTCACCCCTTCATTCTGACTTAACTGAATTAAGTACGAGAGTATATCTTGGAGAAGAAGTAGGCGTGAATTGAAAGAAAAACAATAGTACTTGCATTAATTCATGAAGAACAGCAGAGCTCCGCACCTTAATCTATGAGGTGTAGAAACTCCACCGTTGGAAAATACATAAGAAAAAAAGGTCTAGACATGGCCGAATGGCCTGCCTCCCTCAAAGTGATCAAAAGATCAAAAGATGATCCAAAGATATCCCAGTCTAAAAGATAAAGATACAATAGGAAAAATGCTATTTATACTAAACTAGTAACTTAAGTTTACAGAAAATAAGTAACTAAGTGCAGATAGTGTAGAAATCCACTTCGGGGCCCACTTGGTGGTGCTTGGGCTGAGCATTGAGTTTTACACATGCATAGGCCTTTTCTAGAGTTAAACGCCAGCTTGAATGCCAGTTTGGGAGTTTAACTCCAGTTCTGGTGCCAGTTCTGGCGTTTACGCCAGAGAAGGGTCTCTGGTAGGTGTTTGGACGCCAGTTTGGGCAATCAAATTTCGGACAAAGTATGGACTATTATACATTGCTGGAAAGCCCAAGATGTCTACTTTCCAATGAAATTAAGTGCGCGCCAATTGGGCTTCTACAGCTTCAGAAAATACACTTTGAGTGAAAGAGGGTCAAAATCCAACAGCATCTGCAGTTCTTTCTCAGCCTCTGAATCAGACTTTTGCTCCGGTCCCTCAATTTCAGCCAGAAATACCTGAAATTATAGAAAAATACACAAACTCATAGTGAAGTCCGGAAATGTAATTTTTGCATAAAAACTAATAAAAATATAATAAAAAGTACTAAAACATACTAAAAACTGTGTAAAAACAATGCCAAAAAGCGTATAAATTATCCGGTCATCAATGTCCCCTTAGTTGTTTTATTCTTTCTAGTTATTTTACTTATTGTGTTTGAATTTTATACTCCTTTTTTTCTTATTATTGTTTTATTTTTTTATTATTCAGTTTATTTTCTTTTTCTTTTATTTTGCGTTTTCTTTTATATT